>NW_004444099.1:6180390-6181851 GCF_000243295.1 Trichechus manatus latirostris | reverse complement strand
TGGTTAAGAACTCGGCTGTAACCAAAACGTTGGCAGTTTGAATCCACCAGCAGCTCCTTGGAAACACTATGGGCAGTTCTACTCTGTCCTATAGGGTCGCTGTGAGTTAGAATCGACTCTATGGCAACGGGTTGGTTGGTTGGTAGTGGATGAGAAGTAGTATCCCATTGTGGTGTTGATTTGCATTTCCCTGATGGCTAATGATGATGAACATATTTTCTTGTGGTTATTGGCCATTTGAATATCTTCTTTGGAGGAATATCTGTTCAGATCCTGTACTCATTTTTTAGTTGGGTTATTTGTCTTTTTATTATTTAGTCATAAGAGTTCTTTATATATTCTAGATACAAGTCCCTTATCAGATACATGATTTACAAAAACTTACTTCCATTCTGGGTTGTATTTTCACTTTATTGATGATGTCTTTTGAAGCACAGAGGTTTTTTAATTTTGATGAAATCCTATTTTTCTGTTTTTTTCCTTTTGTTATTTGTGCTCTTGGTATGAAACTGGAATTTTTTAGAAGACCAATCCACAAGTTTCATCCACACTGGAAATGACTAGGTTTTCTCTCACCTGGCAGTGCTATTACAAGTAGTGGCTCCCTTGCATACTGTTACAAGAAGGACTCTGGAGCCATTTCCAAACTTACTGGCCTTGCTCATTTCCTCTAGGGCTGCTGTAACAAATTACTACAACAACAGGCTTAAAACAACAGGGATTTATTCTCTCATAGTTCAGGAGGCCGAAATCTGAAGCTCAAAATTAAGGTGTTGGTAAGATGGGTTCCTTCTAAAGACTCTGAGGAAAATCTATTCACGCCTCTCTCCGAGCTTCTGGTGGTTGACAGCAATCCTTGGCATTCCTTGGCTTGTAGATGTATCACTCCAGTCTCTGCCTCCGTCTTCCAATAGCCTTTTTCCCTGTGTGCATGTCTGTGTCCAAATATTGCTCTCCTTATAAGGACACCAGTTGCTGGATTTAAGGCTCACCCAAACCCACTATGGTCTCATCTTAACTTGATTACATCTGTAAAGACTCAATTTCCAAATAAGGTCATAGTCACAGGTATCAGGGGTTAAGACTTCAATATATCTTTTTGGGGAACAAATTCAACCCCCAACACTGGGGAATAGAGTAATGTTTGCCGAGGAAACAGTAGCCCTTAGTGTTATGTATCTTTGTCCCACGTTCACATGATTGATGGTTTGTAAAAATAACTTATTTTCCTTGATTCCCTAAGAAGAGAAGTTATGAAATATAGTTTGACCAGGGTTTCTGTAGGGAAAAAAGTGAATCAGGGTGACCTTTCTTTCTTTTTTTCTCTTCTTCTGTTTTGCCCTTTGCATATGATCATTCATTTATTCACTCAGCAAATGTTTACTGAGAATGCTGTAGACACTGGTGATACAATGATGAACAAGACAACCATGAGTCCTACCCTCAAGGAACATATAATAA
>NW_004444099.1:6174813-6179088 GCF_000243295.1 Trichechus manatus latirostris | reverse complement strand
TTTCTTTCTTTTTTTTTAAGCAATCATTTTGATCTGATGACACACTCAGATGATTGACCATAGATTTTCCTTTGAATGAAAACATTTCAAGATTGTGATGATTCCATTTTAGTAGCTCTTACAAAAGTACACCCATCATTTTTTTATTGTTTCTTTTTTCTTTCCACTGGAGGTAATAATATGAAACATAGTTGAACATTTCATTTTAATTTGGCTGGGTAGCCACAGACTAATAAACAGATACATGGGTACTCGATTTCTTCTATTTGTAATTTACATCTTTACCTGTAGGCAGGAAGCCATACTAGAAGATTAGAGAAGAAAAAGAGGCATTTGTTCACCTAGTTTTATCATCAGACTAATAAAGAGCTTTTTTCCCATTGTAATGTACTTTCCAGTATTATATCTGATCCCTCCAGGATTCCATTTGACATATGGAATTGAAAATAAGGTAATAACAAGCCTAGTGCTCGGGAAGATTGTTTCTTTCCATTTTTTTGCTGTTTCATGAGCACATTGAGAACGTTTTTGATCAAGAGCCAGAATTATATTCCTCATATTTGTATGGGAGGCTGAGCCTAATAACCCCTTCAAGTCCTGATTGGCAAATCTATATGTGTGCAGAGGTGTATGAGGTTTTGGAGCAAATGAGCTTGTTCTATCTATTTTTTAAAAGGATGATAAAACACTATTAGGATTTGTCATCTTGACTTGATTTTCCTAATTATAATTTAAGGTGAGACTCAGTTCTTCATCAGAATTAAACATACAATGTGAAATTTTTTTCTAACTTTTCATTGAGGAAAGAACAATTTTGTTGTTGTTGATGGTGGTGGTGGTTAAAAATAATAGGAAGGGCAATAAGCCTAGGTTTTCAGTGCCAAAGCAAATTTTTAAGTGTCTAGCCTCCTAGGAGGAGCCCTAGTGGCACAGTGGTTAAGTGCTTGGCTGCTAACCATAAGGTCAGCAGTTCAAACCCACCAGCCGCTCTGAGGGAGAAAGATGTGACAGTTTGCTTCTATAAAGATTTGCAGCCTTGGAAATCCTACGGACTAGTTCTGCTCTGTCCTATAGGCTCGCTATGAGTCAGAATCAGCTCAATAGCAATGGGTTTGGTTTTGGTTTTTTAGCCTATTTTAGGAGGCTAAAAAATATACTTTAATTAATTGAGACATTTTAATTGATAAGAAATAATTGATTTAAAAAAGAAAACAGTATTTTTAATTAATTGAAACATTTTAATTGATTTAGTTTGATTTGGTGGCTGGTCCGTAAACTCCCAATAAAATTTACTTGGTATAAAGGGAAAAAAACATTATCTTAAGACTTAGATACTTTGATTTTAGATCCAGCTTGACCATTAATTAGCAAGTCAGAAATGTCTGGGTGTGAGTCTTTGCATATGTAAATTAAAGGGTGACGACGGATAAAGAGGTGAGATGAAATGATATATCAAATCTCTCTAGCTGGAAACTTCTGTATTAGCATATAATTTTCCTCCTAAAATGCTTTAATAAAAGGGTGAAGTTAGTAGATTTCTGAGTTACATGGAGACATTTTGTATTTCCATTCAATGTATTTTTTTAAATTTTCTTATGTAAAATAACTATAACCAGATTTAAAAAAAAACTTACGATCCTAAATTACCACTATACTCCTTGCCCCTTTGCATTCTCTCTCCTACATTTAGTGCTTTTTGAGGGATCCGTCATCTGCTGGGGGACGTTGACAGGGAATAAAATATTTTAAGTTGACAACCTGTAGATATCAGTAAAAAAACAAAAACAGTTTTCATTAACTCACCTCCAACTCATGGCAACCTCGTGTGTGTCAGTAGAACTGAGCTCCATAGGGTTTTCAGTGGCTGGTATTTTGGAAGTAGATCACCAGGCCTTTCTTTCCAGACACAACTGGGTAGACTCAAACCGCCAAACTTTCCCTTAGCAGCTGAGCCTGTTAACCATTTGCACCACTCAAAGGCATTCAGGTGAGTCAGATTGTCTGATAAAAGACAGCCATTTGTGCTGTGAGGTGTTGCCCCTTGGGCTTCTGCAAAACTGGATTCTGAGTCATTGATATACTTCAAGTCCCCCCATCGTATCAGTGGTGGCAAGGCCACTGAAGAAAGGAGCGTCTTTGGAGATCAAGAGAGGCTTGATAATTTACTAAAATGACATTTTCAGAGTCTGAAACCCTGACAGCTGGGTGATTTAGCTTCCCCTTTGGAATCATGGCCTTTCCTCGCAATGGTCTCTCATCATCCTCCCCCAGCTATCTTTGCCTAGCACAGATGGTAGTTCCGAAGATGCGGATGTAAGGAAAGAACCCCAATGCCATAAAAATACGCAAGATTGTTTCCCGTCTGGGTTTCTCTCACCAATACAGTCATTGCTGCTGTCATGTCCTGTTTTTAAAAGGTGAAGAACAGTCAAGGGAATAGCGATGATAGAAAAAGTCAATGAATAAATAAGATTGTGAATATAAGTGTTTATGTCACAAATAAATTTTCTTCTTGCTTTAAAGTGCAAGTTTAACTTTTCACCAATTTTCAGTGATGACTCTGTTTTGATTTACGACACACGCAGATACACACACACACACACACCTTGCTTAAAAGACATCTTTAGGACTGAAAGTGCCTCATTTTTCAGTCCATTAACACTTTTATTATTTTTCTCAAAGAAAGTTATGGTCCAATGCAGATTTTTTTCTTTTGCTTTCTGCTTGTTTGTTTTTAACTCTAGTCATCCCCATCTCTCGTCATAAACGCAACTGATCGTAGGGAGTATGAAGCAGTCCCCCAACTGTTCTGTAAAGGGTAAAGGTTATTGGTAGATTTTTATAGCCCATATGAATATTAGATTTCAAGGTTATTTTGCAGTATACTTTAAAAACAATGAGGAGAAAAGAAAAAAGAAAAACAACTCTTGAGGGATTTGATAGAGTCTGGTTCTATTTCTGCTACACGTTATTTCACAGAGAATGGGGAAGGATCAGGCAGATTAGGTGTTTCCTGACATGTGGAAATGGTTTGTAGGGGAAGGCTAGGCACAAAGGAACATTATCTGGTCCAGAGTTTCAGGTGCCTGAATATCAGGGAGAATTCAACTGTGAGGATGGGGCAGGAGACCCTCCTTTGGCCAAAGGTAGTTCATTTGTCTAGGGCCTCATCACGGTTAATGAAAAATGACTTTACTTATTTTTCAGATATTATCCCTCAGTTCTCTTATATTTGAAGAGGTTTTTTTTCATTGCTGGGGAAATAGAATGTATTAGTAAACATAACATTGTTCAGACTGAGATAAAGCTTGCACTCTGGTTTACTCTTGGGCATGCCATTTCACCTCTTCGTGTTTCATTTTCTTGATCTGTAAAACTGGGATGATAATAGTAGTGCTGCTTATTTCACAGAGATGATGTGCGACACTCTATGTAAAATTCCTATGTGAGCTATAAAATTCAATATATGTTTAAGGTGTTATTAGTGCTGATTGGTTAGAACATCTTTATATGTCTTCAGGTTGTAATATTTTAAGTCTCTTAAAGGACATAAAGCAAGATTATGTTTAATCGCGGCATCAGTACAATTCATAATGACAATTTTTGCATAATGCTTGTGTTAAGGATTGCACATGAAGCTATCCGTAACTTCATGGGGCCCTGGAGGTTTAGCATTAGTAAGAGGTCATTTGATTCAGGACTTCTCTGCCTCATTAGACTTACATTAAACCAGAGGATTGTAAGAAAACCTACTCTTTGATCAAGAAAACCAGATTCTAACAGCTTGTTGCCTCTAAAATGTTTCTAGGATTTTGGGAATATTTGCCCAGTCCACTTAGTAAGCATCCAATTAAGGCAGGTAACAAGATTTATTAGAGAATATACTAGTTGAAACAATACGTATGCTTCAAGAGAGGGAGAAATATTTTGATATGGGATGTTTCTTATCACAGTACCTGAGTTAAATTGATTAAGATCCAAAGCCCTCTTGAAAGGGGTGTTGTACTTGGTGATTGTATCTGTGCCCATTGAAAGATTCACTACAAATTATTACACTTGTATCCTTACTTGGTATTTCAGACTTTCAGAGAGACAGTCTACTGTGGAAGGACGGATGGAAGGAAGGAAGAAAAGGAGGAAAGAGGGAGGGAGGAAGAGAGGAAACTATTCTTTTTTATTGTGCAACTAATATGTGTCAGGCTTTGCATATGATGAGAAATTTGATCCTCTTGAAAATCCTGTGAGATAATGGTTTATGTTGAGAAAAACTTATGC
>NW_004444099.1:6162491-6163532 GCF_000243295.1 Trichechus manatus latirostris | reverse complement strand
GAATCAACTCATCAGCAATGGGTTTGTTTGTTTTAATCTCTCTCTCTGCCTGTCTCTCTCTTTCTGTCTTTGTCTCTCTTTCTCTCTGTCTCTATATACATACATACACACAGTCAAACCTTACTATTCATGAATTTTGTGTATGTAAATTTGTCTACTCTATAAGCTTTATTTATAACCCCAAAATCAATACTTGCAGTGTTTTTTTGTGGTCTTTTACACACATGCATAGAGTGGTGAGAATTTTGAGTCATCCAGTGTCCATGTTCCTAGCTGAGGTCAACAAAGAGATGTTCTGCCTTCTTGTTTCGGCCCTCATACTGTTAACAAGTGTCTTTCCTTACAGTCTGTTTAGTGCCATGTATTTTGTATGTTTGTGCTTTCGGATGATGATTTCGTTGTTTAAAATGGCCCCCAGGTGTATTGCTGAAGTACTGTGTAGTGTCCCTAAGAACAAGAACGCTGCGATGTGCCTTATGGAAAAAAATACATGTGTTAGATAAGCTTTGCTCAGGCATGAGTTATTGTGCTGTTGGCCATGAGTTCTGTGTTAATGAATCAACAATATCTATTAAATCAGAAAAAGAAATACATATTTAACACACATTTAAATATAAAACAAGCTTATGTATTGATTAGTTGATGAAGATGTGACCAGAGGCATGTAGGAATGTCACCCTGTTTTTCCCCTGGAGTAATGGTTCAGTATTCACTAATTCTGTGTTTGCAGTAACTTTATAGAACATAACTACCACAAATAATACAAGTTGATTGTATATATATTATATGTGTGTATGTGTGTGGTATTTATGATTAAATGTTGGTGGCTTGACCAGACTCCCTGATTGTACATCACACATCTCCCGCTTAGATGACATGCTTGTACAGGGAGTGTGTTCAACTCAGCTTTTCAAAATTCAGTTAAAAATTTTCCAGCTATGGACTCTCAGTAGCCTATAGGTTTTCAACGATGAAAGACTATTGTGGTGTAGTAATAAATTTTCCATTAAAATTACTAAAAGCTAGAAGAATTTTTTTTTT
>NW_004444099.1:6145235-6161154 GCF_000243295.1 Trichechus manatus latirostris | reverse complement strand
CCATTCATCTGTTGATGGGCATCTAGGTTGTTTCCATCGTTTTGCTATTGTGAACAATGCTGCCATGAACATAGGTGTGCATATGTCTATTCGAGTGACAACTCTTATTTCTCTAGGATATATTCCTAGGAGTGGGATTGCTGGATCGAATGGTATGTGTATTTCTAGTAAAAGCTAGAAGAATTTTGTGTTTTTTTTTTGGATTTCAAAGCTCAGCAGCAACTAATTCCACCAGTTGCTGCCAGTCATACCTGCAGTCACTACTGTGTACAACCAGGTCACGGATGTAAAAAGAAAGGCAGAGGACAGAATCCCAAAAGGAACCACAATTCGGAAGGAAAGAGATTCTGTAAATAATAGAGTCATATACACAAGAGGTTTATTTAGAAGGAATTTACTATTTTAAATGATTAAAGTTTAAACAATGGACAACAAACATATACCACAGTTCCATATTTAAAATTTGTGGTATTTGTGGTCATATGTTCATGTTGTACTGGGTGGCAGTTCATGAAGCATATAGACTTCAGATCTGATTTTCATAAGCTGTTGTTGGCATTTTTTTGTTGTTGTTGTCCCCCCTCTTTGGATAAAGCAATAATAAATCAGATTTCTCATTTTAACTGGCAAGATGCCAATATCTGAAATTTGAGGTAGTTGGACTAAATGATGATTTAGGGTTGTTTAAATCATTCCTTTGAATTTCTTCTTTTCCTGGTGAGTGTTTGCAATTTTCCACCATGAGTTCTGGTTCACAGTAGTCCCACTTCACAAGATTTTTATTTGAAGGAGGGTTCTGGGGCAGTGTACATTTTTGGAGCTGGCTTTTAGATCTGTCTGCATTCTATCCATACACTTGTATGGCATTTTTGGATTCCGTGCTGGTGATTAGCATTCAGTGTGTGGTTAGGAGATTGGTCTAAAGTGGTCTCAGTGCTTGGCGTAGAGAATATGGTGGAAATTCTTGTATGCTGAAAACCCTGGCCTGCTAGAAGCCGGTACTTCCCCTCACAGAATAGCTCTTCCCATCTCTGTGTTCCATTGTGGTGTCTTATCTTATCCTTGCAGAAATAAGATTCAGAGTTCTTTTGAATGAAGGCCCTAGACTGTGAAATCTGCAGTATTTGGAGTTGTAGGTTTGCATTGGAGTCATAATAGATTTCCAAGTGGTCAAGCATCAGCAAGGTACTGCTGACTTTAAAGAGCTGGCCCAGGTCAGGGATGCAAAACAAGAAACATAGACTTTAGAAATTGTCTGATAGACGTGCATTTCTCCCATCGTTTTTATTAACTCATTCATCATTTATTGAATAAAAACTTTTGAACAACCTCTAGTTGCCCAACAAAAAGCATGCAGACACATATTTAAAAAAAAAAACAAAAACTCTGTAAGTCCAATTCAGAGGTCAATTTTAGATGTTTGAAAGAAACTAGCCACAACTAGCCAAAACTACATATTTTCTAAGTTATTCTCCAAAATAATCAATAATCAATGTTTTCAGTACGCTGTCAGTGAAAATTCAAATGTCCTGGCAAATTCAAAGAAAGAGCTAATATGTTGGTAATGTGGTTGTCCAGAACCTTTGGGCAGTAAGCTAATGGAATTAATGATATTAAATGTGACCAAAGCCACATTAGTATATAGCATTCTCTGGTTTTATTTCAGCTGGTTATTTCACCATGATACTTTCACTTAATTATATGCTATCTGATCAGCATACAAGTTTCCAAGGTGCTGAAAAATATAAGAATATTAACCTATAAAAGAGCTCAGAGATTTACAAAACAAAAAACGACATCTTAATTTAAATCACTTCTTTGGAACAAGTAAACAGATTGCTCTGCATTTTTTATTTGTTTGTTTTGCTTATTAGAACTTCTGATAAATACCAATTTCCTAGAATTTCATATTAGGCTGAAAGAAATATGCTGTGAAATATTGTAACACACATCAGAGTTCACTTTGGCAGGTCTGTTAAATTCAACAGACATTTTCTATACTTATTGTATTATTGATTTAAATTTCACCTTACCCAGAAATATTATTTAAGATATATTTATGATATGGGCTAAAGACAAAATTAAAACTTCAAGCTTTTTTTTTTGCCAACTTTGATCCTTTGAATATTTTCACTTACAGAAATTCTTTCCACATCCTGGTCAACTCCTATAAAAATGTTTGTCTGCTGTCTGTCTAGATTTAGAGATAACTTTACATTTCAGAATGTGAGGTTTTCCCTGATCAAAGTCTACATCATGTATTTTTTTCTAGAAAAATGCTTATATGAAACCAACTTTAAGAAACGGGGGGAAGGCTGAGTCTAGATGCTTATCTAAAGATTGAATGAAAATGTCATCTCTGTGATGTTTCTCTTATTTACCCTTATATCTCCAGAACCTAGGAGAGCAAAGTGTTCCAACTCATTAAATATTTATTGAATTAAAAAAAGAATAAGATTGTTAACATAACTGTTATGGATTCATTTATTCATTCAACAAAGATTTTTTTTGGCAAGACCAACATGCTAGGCATTGTGTTAGATACTGTGGACGTTATTAAGTTTGCTGGAAGTTTTCATAAGTGTAAAAATGGCATGGTAGTGACATCTGACCTTGTACTTCATAAGGGGAAGGAGAATCAGGATCAACAGACAAGGCTGATTCCTATAAGGCAGAGGTCAGACATGCCTCCTTTCTCCACTATCTTTACCAATTTTGATGCCAACCGTCCCTCCCACGGCACTCTCTACTTCTCTGCTGAGTTCAATAATTCATTGCAATGGCCACACAGAACTCACAGGTAATACTCATGATTATGGGGTTTATTAGGGAAGTAACAGGTTACAGTTCAGGTTCAGGAACACTTAGGATACAGTTCTTTGATCAGGACAACCTCTTCTCAGCTGTGCCCAAAGATGCCCTCTCTCTGGCCCTTGGCCTCAGCCCTTTTTGTGCAAGTGTTACAAAGCTGTCTTAGCTGTGCTGATAAGTGCCCAGAGGAACCTTATTCCAGCAGTAAGTCTTGGCCTGAGGATTCTCAGCTCTAGCTCTATGATAGGCATAACTAGCTGTACCAAGTGCCCGAAGTCACCCTACTCTGCCTGCAAGCCTCCTACCTGAAGGCACTTAAGACTTTCTCACTTCATGGGCCAGGCTGTCTCCTGCCGGTCTCCTGGTTCTGCGGCCACCATTTCTTTGCCACTGCTTCTTGCTGCCTTCAGTGTTAGAGCTCTCTCTCTCTCTCTCAGTCTTCTGATTCCAGGAACTTCTCAACAAAGAGATCCGGGGCCAAAAAGATGCGCTTATGCTCCTGGCTCTTCTTTCTTGGTGGTGGTGAGATCCTTTCATCTCGCCCCTGGGATGGCTCACTTTAAGCCTAGCTGAATGGCAAAACTGACCAATCACCTCATTAGGGTTCCATATACTTTATTTGCATAGTCTCACTCAGTCATTGTGTGTAAGTCACAAAGACTATGGCTAGAAGGGCCATATTAAGTAATTCATTGCACCACAATAAAGAATCTGAGATTGGACTTTTAAAAGCTTCTTTAGGCCCAGAAGCCAAGCCAAGAACTCACCATCATATTTCATCTGGAGTACCTATAAATTTGAGTGAATTCCTGTCTTCTCGAGGTTCCCAAAAGTCATAATTTTCCTGGACCTGACAGGAAGTGACCTTGCTTTGTTAACGTGTGAGGCTTGTTGTTGTTGTTAGGTGCCATTGAGTTGGTTCTGACTCATAGTGACCCTATGTACTGCAGAACGAAACACTACCCGGTCTGCGCCATCCTCACAATCGTTGTTATGCTTGATCTCATTGAGGGTCTTCCTCTTTTTCACTGACCCTCTACTTTACCAAGCATGATGTCCTTCTCCAGGGACTGATCCCTCCTGGTAACATGTCCAAAGTATGTAAGACGTAGTCTCGCCATCCTTGCTTCTAAGGAGCATTCTGGTTGTACTTCTTCCAAGACAGATTTGTTCGTTCTTTTGGCAGTCCATGGTATATTCAATATTCTTCGCCAACACCACAATTCAGAGGTGTCAGTTCTTCTTCGTTCTTCCTTATTTATTGTCCAGCTTTCGCATGCATATGATGCAACTGAAAATACCATTGCTTGGGTCAGGCACACCTTAGTCTTCCAGGTAACATCTTTGCTTTTCAACACTTTAAAGAGGTCTTTTTCAGCAGATTTGCCCAGTGCAATGCATCTTTTGATTTCTTGACTGCTGCTTCCATGGCTGTTGATTGTGGATCCAAGTAAAATGAAATCCTTGACAATCCTGCAAGGCTAGGAACTCTGTAAACCAGGAACCCAACCGGTTTTCCAAAGAGTGCTTTGTAAGCATTGGCTCAATAAAGTCAACCTTAGGTCCTTAAAACTATCTGGTCATACCTGATTCACTGAGCTTCATTATCAAATATGACACTCCAGGTAAAGCCGTTGTTGCATAACCAATGTTTCCAATGTGTTCTGTTAACAAGGAGGACAAACAATTATTGAACCTATGTAAGTATAACTATATTGCCATGAAGATAAGAATACTGAATAAGAGTTTCCAAATTCTGAAAGGGTCAGGCAAGGAGGAAAAGGTAAATGTTTCATTTCTGTTTAAAAATGCATAGTCTTCTAAATTATTAGGAGCTATAGGTAGAGCTTGGGAGAAAAATGTGGCAATCTGCTTCCATGAAGATTACAGACTTAAAAACCCTATAGGGAAATTCTACCCTGTCCTATAGGGTAGCTATGCATCAGAATTGACTTGACAACAATGGGGTTTTTTGTTTGTTTGTTTTATAGGTAGAGCTACATAGTGATACAGGTAGGAGATACATATAAAGAAAAGATAAGTGGTTCCTTATACCACGAAAATGGAATATTAAAACATCAACAATATTCCAAACAAAAATCACCATCATCCCTCATCAGTTTATTTAAGCCTATGTAATTACTTCTTGTTCTGCTTGATTGTGGGTTAGCAGTTCCATGAATCTATTTGTCTTTCTACTAGAATTCTAGAAATCCTTAATCAGTTCACTACTGTGGTCTTGAAGTTGTTCAAGAAATGACATCAGAAGCCTGTGCCCAAGAGTACTTGGCAAGGTCTTTTTCCGTAGAGCTCTGAGACAAAGCACTCTGACCTACAGCTGACTCTAAGTGCTTCCTGGCAAGTGTGTGGTGTCTCAAATACCACTTGTCTGACACCAAGTAAATTACAATAATTCAATTCCAATTCAACTCTGGTTTCAGTGCACATGTAGTACTTCTTCCTCTGACGCTAACCATCAGAGCTTGTCAGATCTTAAGTTAAAGGGCACAGTCCTCTAGACCGCCAAGTCTGCCCAAGAATTCAGATGCAAGCTTAAGAGTCCTCACTGCACGCTCACTTCTGATCTGCTGCCTACAAATTCAGGTCTCTCCCACTACTCCTCCAGGATGCCAGCCATAAGGTCAGGGATCTCCAGAGCCTCCTCACTTCTGACCTGCTGGCTGTACCTATTCCTCAGGTTTGATAATTTGCTAGACTCAAAGAACTCAGGAAAGTGTTATATTTATGACTGTAGTTTTATTATAAAGAATATAAATTGGGATCAGCATAAAGTAGAGACATTAGGTGAGGTTGAGAGGGTCCCCAATGTGGAGCTTCCATATCCCAAAAAGGGCACATCATCCTTCCAAGAACAGATGTCACAAGAACAAAGCTGATCAGACATACCTCCACTCTCCAACCTTTTTACTCACAGGCCGTACTTACAGTTAAGTGGTTTATTAAGGAAGCAACAGGGTACATCTCAGGATCAGGATCAATAGGCTACAACTCAGAGTCAGGATCAGGAAGCATGCAGGCAAAGTCTGGAAGCCCCCCACTCCCCGAAGAGGAGAGCACATCCCTCCCTTCTTCAGTGCAGGATAGCTATCTCAGCTCCCCTCAGCCGTGCAAGCAAGCAGGAACTCATTTCACCACACCTTGTCAGCAGGTTAAGTCAAAAGGGGAGAAGTCTGTGTTTGGCTTTGTCACAGGTAAACAAGGGAGTCATCTGAGAGTCTTATGTGAGCCATGAGAATGAGCCTTACCTAAGCCATATGAGGAAGAGTGGTGCTTTGCGTCAGCCATTTCCTAGAACACAAAAGGGTGGGAGATTTCTTAATCATCTCTGTTCCAGGATCACAGGGCTCAGGTAAAGTTCAACACTGTGACTGTCATAAAATAGAAAAATGTGAAGAGGCAAGAGCAATAAAAACAGGGATACTCAGGCTAAGGCTTTAGGTCTAGACAGCTAGACTGGAATTCTAGCTCTCCTACTTACAAAAACTATGTGATCTTGGGCAAGGGGCTTAACGACTATAAGCTTTAACCTCCTTATCTTTCAAATGAGTATAATACAGTGTAGTGGAGAGGATTAATGAGATTATATGTGTAAAATATAGATGGTTAGTGCTCAATTAATGTTAGCTATTGGTAATTGATTACATAGTCTCTCAGGAAATGTCAATTGGGTAAGAAAAAAAAGATATATAGTATCTTGAATGATCTTGCAGTTCTTAATAATTATCAAGTTTTCATGAGTTCTGTGTATATGATGGAAGAAATCATTTTTTGTCTTTTTCCTTTCCCCCACTTACATTAAAGCTCCTCACAATAAAGCCCAATCACTGAGATAAACTCAGTTTATCTTTGATACTTGAAACCCAAAGGATCCTATGTAATATGCTGAAATACTAGCCAAATTACCAAGACTGTGCTAAGGTCAAGAACTGGCAAGGTAGAGGTCTGTATCTGAAGTAAGTCACAAGATGAGGCCTAGAATATTCTTGAACTAGATCCACTGAACAGGGGACTTGATGCTGAGTTTCAGGATCCCATCCATGCATAGTTTCAGTATCTGGTACCAAAGGTGGAGGTTGATGCTGATAACGTACACTTTTTAAAAAGAATTTAAAAACATGACTTTTGTGCAAATATAAAATAAATGTGTCAAAGATTTAGTCAACTCATTGATTAATGAGGGGACCATCAAATTAATACCTTTTGAGAATATGTCTTACAGAGTTTATAATCTCTACTGGAAAAAATTATTTGCACTGCTGTAGAACAATCCTTTACATTGCTATCAGTTTTCTATAACTTAACTTCTATCTTTCTTGAATTGTAAGACAGTCTAGTCAATAACAAGTCCCACCCTCCCCTCACTCCATAGGATCAGAAAAATCCCCAGAGGATCTGCTAGACAATACTCAATCATCTCTATAGCCCATTTGCAAATATTGAACAATTTTCCTAACCATTCAGGACACTGAAGCAGAATTAACAATAAGCTGTGGGGAGAGAAGGCAGGCAGTATCTTGGAAGTGAGTTGAAGAGTCAATTAGTACTCCAAAGGTAAAAAGTCTGGTAATTTGGATTCTTAAAGTTGTTGATTATTTAGCTCATGGCGTGTCTGAATTTTGATGACTTTTTTTTGCTATTTTGCTGTTGTTTTATTTTGTTCCTCTGACATTTTATTGAAGTATCATAATGCACTGTCTTCATATGTCCTGAAAGATCCTTTGGGCATGAGGTTTTCACTTGATATGTGTTTCATAGGGCTGATGTAACAAAGTACCACAAATGGGGTGGCTTATAAGGACAGAAATGCATTGTCTCACAGGTCTGGAGGCTAGGAATCTGAAATCAGGGTATCAGCCATGTTGATTCTTTCTAAGCATTCTAAGAGAGAAACTGTTGCATGCCTTTTTCCTGGCTTCTGGGACTCCTGGCCATCCTTGACATTCCGTGACTTGTAGATACATCTCCACATGCTGTCTTTCCTCTGTGTGTCTGTCTCTCTGCATCTTTTCCTCTTTATAAGGACAACAGTCATGGGATTAGAAGTCACTCTACTTCAGTATGACCTCATGTTAACCTAACTGATAACATTTTCAAGGACCCTATTTCCAAACATATGGCCGCTATGAGTCGGAATCGACTTGACAGTAATGGGTTATTTCCAAACAAGGTCCTGTTCACAGGTATTGGGGATTATGACTTCAGCATATCTTTTTGGAGAGGACAAGTCAATCCATAAGATATCCGTAATACAGGAATCATATTAGCAACTACTAAAACTGATTTCATTTCTATTTCTATTATTATATCCTATCATCTTACCTGTCCTGACTACTTCATTATTTCAGACAGCTAAACTAAAGAATAAGACCTAATACGTTTTAAAAGAATTAATATTAGAAAGAAGAGTCAGCAAAAATGAGACCATCCACAGCTCTACCTGTCTGAAGTGTTTACACAGATACCCTTGGCTTTTAATTGCAAGAATTCAGAACAAATGCAAGTAAAATCTAAAATTATTTCGTTGTCTATAAAAATGCATGTTCATGTAAATATACTTAGATACAAGAAGGCAAAGCTGACTTTCAAAAATCAGAAAATTGTGTGGGTGTTTTCTGTATTTTAGAAGAAGGCAGCCTTAGGCCTTGAGACTGCAAAATAGAGAGAAGGAGCTGTCCTAGAATTCAGAATGAGTCTCTTTCCTGGGTGGTCAGTGGCAAGGTTTCTATTTACTGTATATTCAAGTGCACATCATGAAGTCCATTGTTTCTCTCTTTTTAGTTTTTTTTATAGTAATATTTTTAACAAAGAAGCAACATGCCTCATAATTAGTTAGAACATGTAAAATGAAACAGAATGAAGAAAAACCAGCACATTAATCATTATCAGTCCAGCTTACAGTTCTGTTCAGAAACTCCTGCTGCTTGGAATTTGGATTCTTTTACTTTGTTGTCTAGATGAACTTAATAGCATGTTCCCGCCACTACTTTACTCATTTCATGTTTTTTTTTTTCTTTTCTCCCTTTGCCTATCCCTAAGGTACTTTCTTTCCTAACATCACAAATTTTAATATAAGACACATTTGTCTAATAGTCTGTGCTGCTTTCAAGTCAAATGGTAGTTATGTGAAGGGCAGAATAGTTAAATGTCCAGAATTGCACATTTAGACATTCCTTTTGTTCCTTCAAAAGTTTGGCTCTCAAAAGTTGATACACAAAAAATTACTTGCAAGATTGGATTCATAAAATCATTCACACTATATTTGTGCACGATGTAAATAACAGTTCCAAGGGTAACTTTGCCTTATGTGCTGAGTTTAGAGTCCAGACTTCATGCAAGATGGACTCCACTTGACTTCATAAAAACAAATTGACCCTTTTACTCTTAGACAGTGAATATCAAAGGACAGTCCGTCCCCACCCACATGCATTGCCCTGTAGGATCATTTTAAAGAAGAATTTCTCACTGTTCATTCTCAAATGTGTCCTTCCACCTGGAGGGCAGATTCTGCTGTCAGCAGGTGCTTCTTTAGCTTCTGACCTTAGGGGGTGTGATGGAAGCTCCCTATTCAATCATCTTGTCCTTTCCTCTGGGAAGTTCCTTTTCCTTTTTCTACTATTGACCCAAGTGACATGTGGCCCCAGCCGGGAGTGGTAATGGAGGCTTTACTGCTTAGGGTTTGTAATAGGAGGCCTTAAAGTTGTAATTAGGTGATTGGATGTGAAGTAATTTAAAGCAAGCACTTAAATGTGACGTTTAAGTCTCTCAGTTTTATTCTAGGATTTCCCTCCCTATCTCTGACCTCAAATAGGTATAAACCTTACTTGAAAGTAAAACAGATCTTTGCTTGACCTTATTGGGGTTTTTCTAACTCCTTCTTGTGTATCCATCTCTTTGTTTCATAGCAGGACTTCTAGAATAAGTGGGAGTTTACTGTTATGGAAAAGTAGAGAGCAGGTCTGTGCAGGTTCTGAAGTCAAACCAGTTGAGTTCAATGCTCAGCTGTAGCAGATTGACTCTGTGACTCTGGCACCTTCCTTAATCTCTCTGTGCCTCAATATTTTTATCTACCAAATGGAGACTAACATGGCAACTTTCTAACAGTTTTTTTAAAACAGCTTAATTGAGGTAGAATTGACATGTATAATTACCTGAACATATTTAAAAATACCGTTTGGTAAGTTTTGGAAATAGGTATACACATCTGAAACCATCACCACTTCACAGCCCTCAGGCCCCACCACGTCCATAGAGTTTATATAACAATGTATTTAAAGCTCTGAGAGTCTTACAAAGTGCTAAAAATGTTAGTTATGGCTATATTCATTTTTACTCCCCAATACCTGTAAGGTCTCTCTTTGATTCTACTGGGTGTATTCCCTCAAATGCTATCAGTGGCCACTTTTGATTGCCAAATCCATTGGCATTTATTTGTTCTCATTCTCCTGGAACTTTCTACTGTATTTGATATTGTTATAAAGGATTCACCATGGGATTAATATTATGAATAACTAACATTTGTGGAGCAAAGGCTATGACCAATCACCGTGACTATTGAAAATGATATAAAATACTAAGCAAACTAGTTAATTAATTACTTAACAATGTAAGCACCTATAATGTGTGCTAGATCCTGGGGACAAGTAAACCTAGTCCCTGTCTGCTAAGGATTCTTGTTGACAAATGAGAAAAATACATCAAAAGAAACATTAATAGAGTGAGACAACAGCAATAGTAGGTACATAAGTAAATGATGGGAAAATTCCGTGAGTGGATTGCTATACCCTGGAGAATCAGGATGGAATTTTCAGAAGAGTTGATATTCAAACATCTTCATTAAGGATGAGTAAAAGTTCATCAGGTGGAAAGAAAAGTTAGTAAATTCAATGAAACCAAATGAACCGAACCTGTTGCCGTTGAGTCAATTCCGACTCATAGTGACCCTATACGACAGAATAGAACTGCCCCATAGAGTTTCCAATTCAATGAGTAGGAACATAATAAGCAAAGATACGAGTGTGTTGGAGTACTGTGGACAGCTCAGTGAAGTTTAAAGGTTAGGACATATAAAGGAAAGAGCTTGGGTATGAGGTTAGAAGGTGTGGTTGTGGCCAGAATTTAATGTCCATATAGATCATGTAAAGGATTTAGAGTTTTATTCTGTAAGTAGTAGAAAGTTATTGAAGATTCTGAAGCAGGGGCATGAGACAAGTAGCTTTGTGTTTGAAAAATATAGCCAAGGGGAGAATAAATAGGGAGTGGAGGCAGCAAGACCAATTAGGCAACTGTTATGGTTAATTGTTCAATATTGAGATGGAATAAGATTGAATAAACACAGTGGGCAGACAAGTAGGGCAACAGTAAATCAAGGCAAGAGTTAATATGATTTGAAGAGAGGTTGTGGGATTGAAGGGATGGGAGGAGATGAGATAATTTATGATTCTTGGGAACTTGGGTTGATGTTGATGTTATTCACCAAAATATGAAAGTCAGGGCTATGTTTAATAATCATAAGTAGATAATTAATATTATCATACAATACATTCATATTATTAATAATCTGTATACTGTATATTTGAAGAAATATCTACGAAGATAAAATTTTCCTGTTTGTGTGTGCTATGAAATTTAGGAACACCACTGAGATGGATTTGCTATGTAATATAGCCTTCCATATTTTTCATAGAGATAGCACTTTGAATAAATTACACCTTGTAATATCTTGAATTTCTTTTGGAATGAGGCATTACTAATACTAAAACCTTGTCCTAATGGTTCATACTCTGCAGTCATCATATTGGCAAGACCCACCTTGTAAAAATACTGCAGTATTTCAACTCCCCCCTGGACTTGCCATGTATCAAATCCAGGATAGACCTTGCCTTTGACTTTCATGCTTCTCTGTTACTTTTGTCAAGACTATGTGACTTGACTTTGATGTTCTGTGATAAAGTAAGGTAGTGCATGAACTCAACTTCCTTTGATGTTGCTGCACTGACTCTGCAAGATGCTTCTTAATTGATGATAGCAATAACTGAGGGTATGTCAATGTTAGGGAGTATTTACGATATTGAAAAGAAGCCTGGTCCTAGTCTTGATTCTGTCATTAATTTCACATTTGACCCTGAGGAAACCATTTTAGTTGCCTGATCCTCTGTTTCATTATCCATAAAACAAGATCTTTGCTGTCTCTAAAACTCTTGATTCTCTGAAGGTATGGATGGATTGAATTCCTATTTGTTTCTAACTACTTCTAGACCAGTGGGTTTTAAAATTTCTCATCTGGCAATAAGACATTTAGGTAAGAATGAATAATTTGATCTGTAATACTTTTTGAATAAATTGCTGTAATATAGTACTTTTAGAATTTCTGGTAAAAATAATACTCTTCCACATGAAGACAAAGATTCATTACAAGCCCAGACTGCTGCATGAAGGGCAACTAGAAGCTAAGCAATAACAGCCATGTCATTTTGATAGTGTCCAATTAGGGGAGAGTTGTAGAGCTCATCTGAGGCTAATTTGAAGCAGATGCTAGCATTAAGACACAGATGTGGGACATTTTTCAATGGCAATGGAACGTGTGTGGTATAGGATAGCTGATGGCTTCATCATGCTTTTTCTTGCCGTGGGTTAAAATGGTAAAATGCACTAACATTCAGCTGTTTTTAAGCTCTTGGATTAGTCCCAGAAGCAGGCTCTCCTCCAGGAAGCCATACCTTCAGGTTTGAGGTCACTACATTTTGATTTATTCAGTTCTCATGCCCTTTTCACAATCTGATATCTCGTGTCCTGGATGTGGAAGTCAGAACAAATTTCTGAACATAACACTCAAAAGTTTTAACACACAGAACCAGAAACAGGTGGGCAACTTTGATAACCCAAAATTCCTGTCTGACAGAAAAATGCTTTCTCACTGCTATTACTGAGAGTTTAAGTGGATAATTTCTGTGCTTCCAGTGTTAATACATCTTCTTAAAGCTGGGCTTAGTAGATCTAACTCTTCTTTTTTCATGTTTGTTTTCTGGTTTTCATTTTATTCAGTTTGCACAGAAAACTTCAACTTCACAGTTTCTTCCCTGTCAACAGTACCAGTCTCTTTGTATGTCAGCCTTTGGGGATATTTGTAAATCGTCCCTCTCTCCCTAACTTACTTGAACAACCAAGCAGAATTTATGAATCCCATTTTTGACAAGAGCGAAGATTAGCGTTGGCAATAGTATAGTAAATATAAACGTGTGCAAAATAATTGAAGATAATTTTAAAAACAGCATATAATCTATTTAAAGTTCCCCCCAAAAATTGGGCCCTGATGGAGAGGATTGGATGAGTTGCCAGAGGAGGGAAATGGATATTTTCAAGATTAAGTGCATTGCACAAATAGGATTTAACATAATTTGTAGGAAAATTCTGAATGCAAAAGAGGCTAAAGGTTGAAGAGCTGAAAGAAATCAGGGTGAATAGAAAGGAGATGGATTTCTCAGTTAGTGAAGGGCATTGGGAGTCAGACAGAGGAACACGGACTTACCACTACCAGTTGTCGAGTGACTCTGACAGATGGCCACCCTGCGAGTGTCAGAGTAGAACTGTGCTCCATAGGCTTTTCTTTTTTGTTTTATTTTATTTAGTTTTTATTGTGCTTTAGGCGAAAGTTTATGGAGAAAAGTAGTTTCTCATGAAACAGTTAATACACAAATTGTTTTGTGACATTGCTTGCCAACCCTGTGATATGTCAACACTATCGCCTTCTTGACCTCAGGTTCCACATTTCCATTCATCCAGTTTTCCTGTCCTTTCCAGCATTCTGGTCTTTGCTTTTGGGCTGGTGTGCCCATTTGGTCTCGTATATATGGTTGAGCTACATGTGTTATTGTTTGTTTTATAGCCCTGTCTAATCATTGGCTCAAGGGCAAACCTCAGGAGTGACTTCAGTACTGAGTTAAAAGGGTATCCGAGGGCCACGCTATCGGGGTTTCTCCAGTCTCTGTCAGACAGGTAAGTCTGTTTGTTTGTTTTTTGTGAGTTTGAATATTGTTCTGAATTTTTCTCCTGCTCTGTCTGGAACCCTCTATTGTAATCCCTGCCAGAGCAGTCAGTGGTGATAGACGGGCACCGTTTGGTTGTTCTGGACTCAGTCTGGAGGAGGCTGTGGTAGTTGTGGTCCATTAGTCCTTTGGACTAATCTTTCCTTTGTGTCTTTGGTTTTCTTCATTCTCCTTTGCTCCAGATGTGGTGGGACAAGTAGATGTATATTACATGGCTGCTTGCAAGCCTTAAGACCCCAGATGCTATTTACCAAAGTAGGATGTAGAACATTTTCTTTATAAATTATGTTATGCCAGTTGAGCTAGATGTCACGAGACCATGGTCCCCAGCCCTCAGCCAAGTAGTTCAGTCCCTCAGGGAGTTTGGATGTGTCTGTGAAGCTTCTATGACTTTGTCTTCATCAAGTTGTGCTGGCTTCCCCAGAATTGTGTACTGTTTCACCTGTCACCAAAGTTATCATTTATCTATCGTCTAGTTAAAGTTTCTCCTCCTCAACTCTCCCCTCCTTGTAACCATCCAAGATTGTTTCTGTGTGTAAACCTTCTCACGAGTTTTTAGAATCGAGGTCTCATGCAGTATTTGTCCTTTTGTGATTGAGTTATTTAACTTGGCATAATGTCCTCCAGATTCATCCATGTTGTGAGATGTTTTGGAGGTTCATCACTGTTATTTTTTTTTGTTGTTGCTTAGTATTCCATTGAGTGTATGTATCATAGTTTGTTTATCCATTCTTCTGTTGATGGGCTTTTGGGTTGTTTCCATCTTTTTGCTATTGTGAATAATGCTGCAGTGAACATGGGTGTGCATATGTCTATTTGTGTGAGGGCTCTTATTTCTCTAGGATACATTCCTAGGAGTGGGATTGCTGGATCGTATGGTATTTCTATTTCTAGCTTTTTAAGGAAGCACCATATCATTTTCCAAAATGGTTGTACTATTTTACATTCCCATCAGCAGTGCATAAGAGTTTCAATCTCCCTGCAGCCACCCCAGCATTTCTTATTTTCTGTTTTATTAATTAGTGCTGGTAATGTCAGGGTGAGAAGGTATCTCATTATAGTTTTGATTTGCTTTTTTCTAGTGGGTACTGATTGTGAACATTTCCTCATGTGTCTGTTAGCCGCCTGAATGTGTCCTTTGGTGAAGTGTTTGTTCATATCCTTTGCCCTTTTTTTTTTTAATTGGATTATTTGTCTTTTTGTTGTAGAGGTGTTGGATTTTCCTATAGATTTTACAAATTAGACTTTTGTTGGGCATGTCATAGCCAACATTTTTTTCCCAGTCTGTAGGTTCTCCTTTTACTCTTTTGGTGAAGTCTTTTGATGAGCATTTGTGTTTAATTTTTAGAAGATCTCAGTTATCTAGCTTATCTTCTGGTGTTTGTGTATTGTTAGTTATGGTTTTTAACCTATTTAGGTTGTATATTAGGGCCCCTAGTGTTGATCCTTTTTTTTTTTTTTTTCCCGTGATCTTTATAGTTTTTGGTTTTATATTTAGGTCTTTGATCTCTTTTGAATTAGTTTTTATGTATGGTGTGAGGTGTGGGTCCTGTTTCATTTTTTTATAGATGGACATCCAGTTTTGCCAAGACCATTTGTTAAAAAGACTCTCTTTTCTCCATTTATCCATAGGTTTTCAGTGGCTAGTTTTTCAATAGCAGATTTCCTGGCCTTCCTTCCAAGGCACCTCTGGATGGACTCGAACCTCCAATCGTTTGGTTAGCTGCCAAGCGCTTAACTTTTGCACCACCCAGCATGGCATACTGAAAATATGGTAGAGTGGTAAAGAATGCATTCTTAGATTCTGAGAGGCCAGGGGACTCATGTTGGTGCTGTCACTTCATTGCTGTAAAACCGTATCTTCCCTAATGTCCCTAAGCCACAGTTTCCTAATCTGTAAAATGGATATAATATCAAGTAGTGATGCCATGGGCTTGTTGTGGGAATTAAGTATGACAAGGCTACTAAAGTACTTGGCAGGGCCTGGCCCAGAATAAGTACTTAATATGTGCTGGCAGTAATTCTTCTTATTGTTGCCTGGCAGC
>NW_004444099.1:6102225-6142743 GCF_000243295.1 Trichechus manatus latirostris | reverse complement strand
ACAAGTAATAATTATACCTTTGTCTTTGGTCATTACACAGGTTAAATTAGGTCAATGCATATATAAATTTAGTTCCTTATACGTAGTAAACAATATAAAAAAATTATTGTTACTAGCTTGTGTCTATTTGGGGCTTTCATAGAATATTCCAGCATTTTTGACCTGTAATTATTTACATTGTTACCTAGTCTCTAATCCTCCTCCATTTAATATATCTTAATTGATTCATCTTCCAAAACAATTATTCTATTCACTCCTCAAGGAGTCCTGGTGGCACAGTGGTTAAGTGCTCAGCTGCTAACTGAAAGGCCAGCTGTTCAAACCCACCAGCTGCTCTGAGGGAGACAGATGTGGCAGTCTGCTTTCATAGGGATTGCAGCCTTAGAAACCCTATGGGGCAGTTCTACTCTGTCCTGTAGGGTCTCTGTGACTTGGAATCTACTGGACAGCAATGGGTTTTTGGTATTCACTCCTCAGCTCACAAATCTTCAAGAGCTCTTTAGTACTTACACACACAATTTAAGCATCTTATTTTGGTATTAAAAGTTAACATAATCTGAACCAGCAAATCTTCACATTCTTATGTCTTCTGTTTCTGATATGTCCTCCTTGTTCTGACCAGTCTTGGCCAATTAACTCCCATTAAAAAAAAATCAGTTGCTGTCAAGTCAATTCTGACTCCATGAGTGTCAGAGTAGAACTGTGCTCCATAGAGTTTTCAATGGCTGATTTTTCAGAAGTAGATTGCCAGGCCTTTCCCAAAGTTCTCTTGAAGTCCAAATACTGTCTGTCCTTTAACATAGCCACTCGTACACCAGCATGTGAGAGCAGCAGGAAATTTCAGAGACCATCTGTTGTTGTGTACTGTTGAGTTGATTCTGACTCATAGCAACTCTATAGGACAGACTAGAACTGCCTCATAGGGTTTCCAGTGCTGTAATCTTTATAGAAGCAGACTGCCACATCTTTCTGCCGCAGAGCAGCTGGTGGGTTCCACTTTTGAGTTAGCAGCCAAGCGCTCAACCACTGTGCCACCAGGGCTCCTAGAGACCATCTAGTGCAACCTTATAATTTTAGATGCGAGGACATTAAACTTACAGAAGGAAAGAGATTTGTCCATCTCTTCTGTGGACTATTCACCTCTCTAGTGAAAAATAATCTCTTGGCACTTTAACTCTACTGCTCCTTTAACAGCAATCACATTTTTCCTTTTTTGCAAATATTTGTGTACACATTTTATTTCACATAACGAGATGCTAAATTTCTTGAGGGCACAATCCAGGAGCTGAAGATTGCATATACTTTCAAAAATGTTGACTGAGGAAAGGAAAGGAAAATGTGACAAGAACAACCTACAAAGGACGTATTCATCAATGTGAAGTACAAAATGTTACATGGTATAAAGCTTAGGACCAACTAACTAAAAATACTATTATGATCAGTGAGATAAACTGCCCTACAACTAAGATAATTGAAAGCTACACAAGCCTGATTTTATGAAAATTTATTGAGGTCCAGATATACTTTTACACATTGTCTCAATTTATGTGGCATTAAGGTAATAATTGAAAACTCAGCTCACCTTTAATTGACACGAACATATTTTCTTAAATCATATATATAACAAAATTTAAGAACTCTACAAAGACATTGCAAAGACGTGGAGGTAGAGCTGATAAAACGTGTTGATGGATTTAATGGGAACTGTGTGAGGAAAAGGAGGAATCAGTGTCAACTCCTAAATTTTTGACACGAGCAGTTGGGTGGAGAGTAGTAACATTAACAGAGATGGTAAAGGGCAGAAAAGGCTTTTAGGTGGAGAAAAAGATGGAATCAAGAGCTATGTTTCAGATATGCTCATTTGAGGTGCCTAATAAACATTCAAGAAGTGATGTCAGATATCTCTTTCTCATTATTCCTTAACAAGTCAAAACTTCATAATATAATATGCTAGTAAGAACATTAGCTTTTTAGATTAAATCCTGGCTCTGCCAGTCTCTAGCTGTGTGATACAGAACATTTTAGTTAACCTCTCAGAGCCTTGATTTCTTTAGATGCAAAATAGAAATAATGTGTTCTGCACAGGACTATTTTGATAATTACTTGTAATTATTAATTATCAAAATAGTCCTATGATAATTACATGTAATTGGTTATTTCATAAGCTAAATTATATAAAATACCTAGTGTATACCAAAGGGAAGAACACAGTCAGCATTTCTCAAGCTGAAAAATCTGAAAAAAAAAAAAAAAAAAACTTCAAGCCTCCAGTTGCAATATTGAAGGATTCTATGGGCAAAATACTGAACGATGCAAGAAGCATCAAAAGAAGATGGAAGGAACACACAAAGTCACTTTACCAAAAAGAAATGGTCGATGTTCAACCATTTCAAGAGGTAGCATATGATCAAGAACTGATGGTACTGAAGGAACAGGCCCAAACTGCACTGAAGCATTGATGAAAAACAAGTCTCCAAGAATTGACAGAATACCAGTTGAGATGTTTCAACAGTTGGATGCAATGCCGGATGTGCTCACTTGTCTCTTCCAAGAAATTTGGAAGACAGCTACCTGGCCAACTGACTGGAAGAGATACATATTTGCACCCATTCCAAAGAAAGGTGGTTCAACAGAATGTGGAAATTATTGAACAATATAATTAATATCACACACAAGTAAAATTTTGTTGAAGATAATTAAAAAATGGTTGCAGCAGTACATCGACAGGGAACTGCCAGAAATTCTAGGCTGGATTCAGAAGAGGATGTGGAATGAGGGATATTATTGCTGATGTTAGATAGATCTTGGCCAAAAGCAGAGAATACCAGAAAGATGTTTACCTGTGTTTTATTGACTACACAAAGGCATTCGACTATGTGGATCGTAAAAAATTGTGGGTAACATTGTGAAGAGCAGGAATTCCAGAACACTTATTCATGCTCATGCAGAACCTGTATTTAGACCTAGAGGTAGTTGTTTGAATAGAAAAAGGGGATACTGTGTAGTTAAAATCAGAAAAGGTGTGTGTCAGTGTTCTATCCTTTCACCATACTTATTCAATCTGTATGTTGAGCAAATAATCTGAGAAGCTGGAGTATGTGAAGAAGAATGCAGCATCAGGACTGGAGGAAAACACATTAACAATTTGTGATATGCAGATAACACAACCTTGCTTGCTGGAAGTGAAGAGGGCTTGAAGCACTTACTGATGAAGATCAAAGACTCCAGTCTTCTGTATGGATTACACCTCAACATAGAAAAAACAAAAATCCTCACAACTAGACCAGTAAGCAACATCATGATAAAGGAAGAAAAGATTTAAGTTGTCAAGGATTTCATTTTACTTGGATCCACAATCAATGCGCATGGAAGCAGCAGTTAAGAAAGCAAAGGATGCATTGCATTGGGCAAATCTTCTGCAAAACCCCTCTTTAAATTGTTAAGAACAAAGTTATCATTTTGAGGACTAAGGTTCACCTGACCCAAGCCATGGTATTTTCAGTTGCCTCATATGCATGTAAAAGCTGTACAATGAATAAGGAAGACTGAAGAAGAATTGATGCCTTTGAATTATTGTGCTGGTGAAGAATATTGAATATGGACTTCCAGAGAAGGAACAAATCTGTCTTGGAAGAAATACAGCCAGAGTGCTCCTTAGAAGGGATGATGGTAAGACTTCATCTCACATACTTTAGACATGTTATCAGGAGGGACCAGTTCCTGGAAAAGGATATCATGCTTCATAGAGGGTCAGGGAAAAATAGGAAGACCCTCAATGAGATGGATTAACACAGTGGCTGCAAAAATGGGCTCAGACATAGCAACGATTGTGAGGATGGTGTGGGACCAGGCAGTGTTTCATTCTGTTGTACATAGGGTCACTATGAGTTGGAACTGACTCCACAGCACCTAACAACAACAAAAAGCGCTGAAGACACAATTTAGCATGCTGACTTCCTCAGCTGAACAAAAAATGACAAAAAGTAGAGTAATTTGTGGTCTTGAAATAAGTATTTATGTTGAGAAAAGGGATTGTAGAATTACAAGCAAGTAAACACACATTTTGCTAGGTCTTTTTTCAACGTCATGTGTTCCACGACTATAAAGACATAATTATCATCAAATACTTGATCGCATTATGGATAATAAGTATCAAAGTGCATAACTGACTGAAAGATGAATGGCATAATAGGCACCCAAGAAACCTTCTATAGAAACCTTCTATTAATGTATTTCATGCAAGTTATCATTTAGACAAAAAAATTTCACGTTATGAACTTGTTAAAAAATTTTATAGTAGTAGTTATTTTCACAGCTTTATAGTTTCTAAGTCCTGCCTGTTGTAATGGGGGAAAAAAAAAGCAATGAACTATTTTGACTTGAAACAAAATAAGCTCTAAAGAGAATAGGATTAAATTCCCACTTAAAACAGTAGTGTTGGTGTGGAGGGTTGGTATTAAGGTGACAGGAGTACCAGGTAGTGAAGAAAAAGTCTGGTTTTTAACCACAGTTCTGTGAAGCTGTCCACCAATGCATGTCCAGTAGGTACAAGGCAGGATATGGAAAGAGAAGTTCTCAAAGGAAGATAGCATAATCTAGTTGAGCTGTAGCCAAAAATTTTATGAAAAAAGAACTATTTGGACTGGAATTAAGGGGTGAGCAGATATTAAACAATAGTAATTATTTCTGAAACATAAAAGTGCTAAGTGGTATATGGTAGGTGTCTTAGACATCTAGCGCTGCTATAACAGAAATACCACAAGTGGATGTCTTTAACAAAGAGAAATTTATTTCCTCACAGTAAAGTAGGCTAAAACTCCAAATTCAGGGTGTCAGCTCCAGGGGAAGGCTTTCTCTCTCTGTTGGCTCTGGAGGAAGGTCCTTCTCATCAGTCTTCCCCTGGACTAGGAGCTTCTCCACGCAGGAATGTGCTCTGCCTCGTGGCACTGCTTTCTTGGTGGTATGAGGTCCCAACTCTCTGCTTGCTTCCCTTTCCTTTTGTCTCTTGTAAGATAAAAGGTGGTGCAGACCATACCCCAGGGAAACTCCCTTTACATTCTATCAGGGACATGACCTGAGCAAGGGTGTTACATCCCTCTCTAATCCTCTTTAACCACAGGTAGAGATTATGATTTATAACACATAGGAAAATCACAAAATGGAGAACAACTACACAATACCGGGAATCACAGCCTAACCAAGTTGATACATATTTTGGGGGGACACAATTCAATCCATGACAGTAGGTATAGAAAATTTGGGAAAAATATGTATATACTCAACAAAATAAAACTTCAATCACCTAGGAAAACCCATGATTAGCATTTTAACATATCTATTTCAGATAAGGAGCCCTGGTGGCACAGTGATTAAAGTACTTGTCTGCTAAGCATGCATTCGGCAGTTCAAACCCACCAGCTGCTCTGAGGGAGAAAGATGTGACAGTCTGCTTCCGTAAAAATTTAACAGCCTTGGAAACCCTATGGGGCAGTTCTATTCTATCCTATAGGGTTGCTGTGAGTTGGAATCGACTAGATGACAGTGGGTATATCTCAGATAAACTTTTCTTCCGCTTGCATATGCATTAAAAAACATTTTTATATAGTGCTAAACGTATGTATAATTTTGCATATATACCAAAAACCAAACCTGTTGCCGCTGAGTCTATTCCGGCTCATAGCGACCCTATGGGACAGAGCAGAACTGCCCCACAGAGCTTCCAAGGAGTGCCTGGTGGACTTGAACTGTCCAGCTTTTGGTTAGCAGCTGTAACTCTTAATGACTATGCCACTAGGGTTTCCTTTGCATATATATGCATTGAAAAACATATTTTTGTATGATAGTAAATAGTATTATATGCATAATTTTATAAATTATTTTCAAGTAATGCATCATTAATATTTCATGTTATTAAATATTTCTGGAATATGTTATTTTTAAAAATTGCATAATATTCTGTTATGCCAATGCCCCATAATGTATTCATTTTCTCCCCAGCAACAATTTTGAGGTCCTTGATAGGAATACTAACATGTTTTGTAGGATTTCAAATTTTAAAAATGCGGCTGGGAGGTGGGACTAGTGAAGGTAACCACATAAAGAAAGCTGTGGAAATGAGAATGTTCAGGGCATATTTAAGGAACAAATAGTAGACCTGTCTGCGTGACAATTGGGTATGTGTAAGTGGTTATAGAAATTATTGCTACTGGGTTGGGGCAGATCCTGGTGTCCCCCAAAAATATCTGTCAACTTGGCTGGGTCATGATTCCAAGTATTGTATGATTGTGTACCATTCTGTAATCTGATGTGATTTCCTTATGTGTTGTAAACTCAATCCCTATGATCTAATAAAACAGATTAGTGGCAGTTAAACTGATGAGGTTTACAAGATTAGATAGTGTCTTAATCCAATCTCTTTTGAGATATAAAAGAGAGAAGCGAGCAGAGACACATGGGAACCTCATACCATCAAGAAAGCAGTGCCAGGAGCACAGCACATCCTTTGGACCTGAGGCTCCTGTGCAGAGAAGCTCCCAGACCAAGGGAAGATTGATGACGTGGATCTTCCTCCCAGCCGACATAAAGAGAAAACCTTCCCCTGGAGCTGATGCCCTGAATTTGGACTTGTAGCCTACTAGACTGTGAGAGAATAAATTTCTCTTTGTTAAAGCCATCCACTTGTGGTATTTCTGTTACTGCAGCACTAGATGACTAAGACAAAGAGACTGAGGTGCAGGGAGATAAAGCAACTTGCTCAAGGAAAGTGGTGACTCTGGAAGTTAAACCCAGATCTGTCCACACTGCCTATGTAAGTATATAAAATAAGCAGGCTGGAACTGTTCTACTGTCGAAATATTGAGAGGATCTAAAACCTCATGGCTTCCAGAGCAGAGGAACAGAAACTCTACTTTCTTTTTAGATTGCCGGTGGAGAAACACAGCCTCGTATTCTTCACAGTCTATGGCTTATGGTATTACTAACATTTACACCAAGTCATTGGACCTTTTTGATCAAATTCTGCACATTTTGATCCCGTATTTCTGGACACACTTAAAGATGGTCGTGAGAATTTGGACCTTCATTAATACTAATGAATCCCACAGATTGTGTATTTAACGCCTTCCTATGTTTCTGTTTTAATGTAAGTGGCCCCTTAATTGGTATGACTACCAGACTAGACATCCCTGAAAGTTGACATCATATCTGTCCTGATTTATACTTTATCCCTAGCATATAAATAGATGTGTAATAAATATTTGATGAATAAATAATGAATGACAGAACATACACTTGAAGAGGTGATTTTATTAAAATGTTTTCTTAGACCTAAACTATTTCATTGTTAAACTCTTGTTCCCCAAACTGTAGTTGAAATGCATTCAAATTTGCTATTATGCATGTATAGAAATGAGCTTAAATACTGTTAAGCAAATTTATATTGCACACAATTGACAAGACTTCTAGCTTCTGATTCCTAAATCAGTTTTAAATACCTAAACACATCTGTAGAGGTAGCTGTGGGGACACTTTTATGACATAAGGAAATTTGTGCAGTAAAATTAAACATGCTTTTAAAGAAGTGTTTTCTGTATACAAGAATAGGTGCAATTTCATAACTTGGGTGACATTTGAATAACTACCTTTAAGCAATAAAATAAACAACTTCCAAAGATTAAGGACCAAAATGTGAGTGAGAATAGTAAGAGAATCTTCCAAGATGTATTCACTTTCTGTTTTATCTTACCCTGATTTTCCTGTTCCTTTTTTTTTAAATCTCTGATTTATTGCAATTAATCCTTTAGTTATAATTAATTGATAATTTATTTCTCTGCAATCTAGAATACAATTGAAAGTCATTCGTGGTGTAATCCATATTGCTGCTTTAATAAATGCATTCTGTACACTGAATCATGAAGCCAGAGTACCAACGAGAAGATTACTGTACTTGAGATGAAAGAGAAAATTGAGGCAATCATTCAGATACTTAGGGTTACAAGAAACGCTGAACGATTTTATAGGAATAAGCCAGTTTAAAAAGATATTTCCTTGCTGAAATATCAAGTAGGTCATTACTTAGGTAATTTCAGATCAAAATAATGTTATTTCAGATACGGCAATTAAAACATTTTCTCTATATATGTCTATTCCATAAATGAATTATTTGAGTCTGTTTTGAAACTTTCAGTCGCAAAGATATTTCTCATTGTTGTCTTAAGGTGAAGCTTCTTTGACTAAACAAGTCCAAGTTAACTGTTTTTCCTTCGGATCCTGGTTTAGCTGAGATCATAGATGTGTCGCTTTTCTCTCAAAGCCTGCCTGTCTTCCTCTGAGAAAAGCAGTAGGCATACCTCCAGGAAGACAGAGGGCAGCACTGTTCCCAAGGGAAAGATTAACTCTGTCATCTGCTCTGCCCTGGTCATGTCTGCTCTTGTCTGTCTTTTGCCACATAATGTTATCTGCTTGCTTTAGCTGCTTGTTTCTTTGATGGCTAACAGCGCCTATATCAAAGGTGATTTTTTCCTCACAAAAGCAGGTGTGCTAGACTTTACAGTTCATCTCAGCTGGACTCATGGAGGGACTATAGTATATTGGATTGGCTGCAAAGCCATTTGAACTTAAAAAAAAATTCTTTTTCAAGGAGAGTAGATTGATTTTCCCAGTGTGTACATAAGCACAATCAATCATACCACACTGGCTGGTTACCATTTTTGTTCTCTGAACCGCCCACCCATCCTTTGCATTTAATTTCAGACAGTGCAGAATCTAGCAGCTTCTCAGAGGTGGATTGACCAAAATACCAGGGACAGGGACAAGAAACACTTGGAAATCAAATCTGAGGACGTCAGAAGAGGAAGGATGTAGGTGGGGTATCACCTCACTTCTTTTTAAGCAAGTTATTTAAACTATACTAAGTTGGTTCCAGTATATTTTGGCTGACTTGCCTAAAAGGCCTGAATCTTTAACTCATTATCTTATTTTCTTAATTTAAAACCATAGACACAATTGATGAATAAGTGTCCCATTTACCTTTCCTACTTATATTTCATACTGATCTATCACCTGTTTCCTACATTTATTTATTGGCCACTGTACTGGACATCTTCCATTTGCCCTTCCAGATCCACAATCCAACTTTCAGTATTCAGCTGTGTACCCTATAGGAGACTGATTGTTGGACTATCTCAGTGTGCTGTCTTGCTTCCACATAGGTTTGGACAATGGGAGGTTAGAGTAAAGGATAGAAGGAGGGAGAGTAAAGTCGGGTAATTTGTTACCTGTGTCTCCCTCTCTGATAGACCAAGGGTTGGATGTGGCTTCCTTCCTCTACTGAAGGTTATAACTTCTGTCAAGTGGCCATCTCCATACAGATCTCTCTGGCTACTGCTAACTGCTGATTCTCCTTACCTCTTCCAAGCTGAGTTGATAGGAGTAAAATCTGAGAAGAAAAATTAGGTGTTAGCTGTCCAAGGTAAAGGCTTCTTATGGTATAACAGTTACAGACCAATCTGAGGGGATAATTGCATTCTTGGGAACTCTCTTTCCTGGGTCCAGTTTGGCCTGAGTAAGGATGGGCCGCTTTATTTTTAGTCCAAATTATGTAAGGGACTGTAACCTAACAGGAGGAAGGGCAGACGGAGAAGTGTGTAAGATAACCAACCCTGGTCAGAGAAACCCCTACTCTTGGTCACACTGATTGGTTAAAAATGGATCTGTAATGCATTGTGCCAATAGGAGGCCACCCTGGAACTATTTTTACCACAGCTAGCAAAGATATTTATGCTTCCTATCAGGCTATTCAATCAAAAACCTAACTAAGAAGAGACATGACTTTGATGACATTGTTTGTGCCCCTGGTACCAGCTCTACCAGATGTACCTGTCAGTCCAATTGGCCAACATGTTGACTTTTTTCTTCAGGTTAGTTTGAGTTAGGTTTTCATCACATATGATCTTATGCTTCCAATGTAGCTTCTAATTCAGTTAACGAGTTTTTTGAGAAGGACAAGCACGGTTGGAATACAGTATTTTTGTTATTACTGGGAACATGGGTTCTGACATGGGCGGGGCATGTTAAAGACTTGGGTAATGAAAAGAAGGGTATCATTAGTGGGCTGGAACAGTTAGGGAAGGCTTTATAGCCGATCATGTTTTCATCTCCAAAAGATAAATTGGAAGAAGAGGGGTATAATTACAGGACGGCCGTCTAGCATGAGGAACACTTGGTGAGGATGGATTGAGCTTGTTAGATTTGTTTATGAGTCCACGAAGAAACTGCTGTACTGAAATGGAGGAGTTTCCATTTAAGAGGAGTGGAATATATAGTTTATACAGAAAAACAAAGTTTAGATTAGTTTTTCTTAATCTTGGTTGAGCATTAGAATCACCTGGGAAGTTTTTAACAAATAAGGATTCTTCATCCCCCAAAATTCTTATTCAGTTGGGTCCTAGGCTTCATTATTTTCTTAAAAATTCACAAGGTGATCCTAACATGTAGGCAGGATCTGGGAAGTATAAAATCTTCATACTGAAGATTCTTCCCTTTGACTTGTAACTATGGTATTATCAAAAGAGAGATCACAAAAAAGTAATGACAATTTTCCAATCATGGTGTTAAGTATCTCATTTAATCCTCACAATAATAAGATGATTTATTATTCCCATTTTATAGATGAGACTACTGCTGTTCACATTTAGAAGCATTAAATAACTAGAGGTCACACAAATAAAATGTGGTATAGTTGAAATATAAACATATGCCTTTTTTGATAATAAGGCCTTAGTTCCTATTCCTTGTGCCACAGGTTTATTAAGATGATAAAACTGGTATTTTAAAAAGGTAACTGTGCTGGTGATATGCAGGATGAATTAAAGGTGGATCATACTTTGCAGCAAGACTGGTGAATCGGTATTATGTCATTATGCTTCTGGCCTCCAAGCAATGAATCAAATCACTGAACTGTTGATTTGATCTGTAGCTCAGCAATTAGTCAAGAAAAGCAAAAAAAGACTTGGTATTGTTGAATAAAATATGCATATAGCTTCTACACATTCGTATTCTGCAATAGAGGTGTGGCCCCTATGCTAAATAATCTAGCTCAATATGGTCTGTGTAAAATTGTAGTATGTAGGTCATTTTTATATGAAAATCAATCATTGCGGCAAAAAATCTCAAATAAATTTGTTTGTTGCTACTTCTCAAGGTTGTTTAGGCAAGTCTTCTTTCTTATAATAACCCCCCCAAAAACCTGTTGCCATCAAGTCGATTCTGACTCATAGCGAACCTATAGGACAGAGAAGAATTGCCCCATAGGGTTTCTAAGAAGAATCTGGTGGATTTGAACTGCTGACCTTTTGGTTAGCAGCCGTTCTCTTAACCACTGTGCCACCAGGACTCAAATAAACTTATTATGTTTGTTGCTACTTCTCAAGGTTATTTAGGGATGTCTTCTTTCTCATTATATTCTTTAGTAAATTAAGGTTTATTTGCAATTTACAAGTGTATTTGAGTTCTTTGAATCTGTTTTCTCTTTCCATCACTTACCTGTGCTTGGATGTGCTCACACCATTAGTGCCCTGAAAATAATTGTTAATTATTCTTCCATGTGGTGATTATTCTTCCATGTGGTGATTATGTGCCTGGATTGAGCTTTTAGGGCAAAAACTCAGATTCAGTAAAGGTATAAAGACGGACACACAGACTTTGCAACTTTTTTAAACTCCTTTTTTCTGACTATACATATATTCTTGGCTTTTAGTGGCTAATGCTGTTAGCTTTGGTAATAGAATTAATTAAAAGCTTACATATATTTTAATCAAATATTTTAACTGCTGTATTGCAAATATGTACTGATATGAAAAGCTAAATTATATTTACAGTTTTTTTGCCTAATATTTGGTATTAACATGCCAAGAAAAAAAAAAAAGAGTAAAATTAAACAGAAAGCGAATATCAAAAATCACTATATAATGCTTAACCACAGAGGACCCATGGCCCAAGACAAAATACCACTACCTAATTGCGTTGCTTTCTGTCCTTTTCTACAGCCAGCCAGCTCTCTCCCTTCCCTGAGACTCCGCATAAAGCATTTTTATTGGACAGAGTGATATTCAGCCTACATAATGATGCCATCAGTTTGGCCAAATACCAAAATCAATGCCCTAGCTTATTTGTCCAGCATCTGTGCTCCCGAAGACGCGGCTTTCTGTTGACTCCATAAATTAAAGATCAAGTAGCACACACGGAAGACTGGAGAGAAGCTGATTCCCAGAGAAGCAATGCTAGACTTTTTTTTTTCCCCGCTGCTGTAGGGGTGAAAGAGTTCTGAAGATTCTTCACTTTCCTTTGCACTACTAGAGGTCCCTTTTGAACAGCTGCTGCAATGATCGAGTATGGACATAAATGGTCGGTCTATTCTAAATGCCTCTTACATGGCATCTTGGTATATTTTAGACAGTATCATCCAGAGGGTCAAATGCTACTTCTTTTTCATTCTGGCTTCTTCCATGACAGTAAGGAACCCTGGTGGCACAGTAGTTTAAGTGCTCAGCTGCTAACTGAAAGGTCAGTGGTTCAAACCCACCAGCGGTTCCATGGGAGAAAGATGTGACAGTCTATTTCCTTAAAGATTTACAGTCTTGGAAACCCTATGGGGTGGTTCTACTCTGTCTTATACGATTGCTGTGAGGACTTCAGCAAATACTCATGAGTGAATAAATGAACAATTTAGGATTACCGGGCCTCTTGATTTTAGTGTACAGCTCCTCCTCCTGATTCACTTTGACTGTAAACACCTGGCCTAATTGTTGTGAAAGTGGAGAGGAAGGAGGTTATTGCAAAAAGATTCCCTAAACCATGTTGTATTTAGCCAACTAACTCAGGTGAATCACTACGGGCTTCCTGAAGCACTGCTTGAGAAGGATTCTGGGTCTACATCCATGTTTTTAGAGAAAGACTGCAGTTATTGATTAGTAATGTCTGCTACAATAGAATCACTGTTAATTGCAGACATTAATTTATCATCTCTGCTTTACATGTGTGGACACTATAAGGCAAAGCATAGGACTTGGATATTTTAAGTATTCTGCAAATGCATCTCCTGGTAATTTTATAGCACATGAATTACTATGATACATTTTACTCTTGTGAACAAGGAAATTAATAATGCCAGAAGAAAATGCTCAGTGTCATCTTTCTACGTGGTGGCAAAACAGAGTCCAGAACAGTCTGTTCACTGCCCTGGCTCCTTTTAGTCCTTTAATTAGGTTGAATCTGCATCTAGACCTTTTTCAGTCCCTGGGTAATTATGGCTATTGAGTAATAATGCATCATTAATATGCTCTGGGTAGCTCACTTGATGAGTTACTTGAAAGATGCAGGAAAGAACAGCCCGATACACAGACTGAGTTTAATTATTAGAGGGAAAGGTACACTAGTGCCAAGGTGTTTCTGTTGGCACTAACACTGATTTTTTTCCAAAATTATAATTTGCATCCTTAATTTTGAGTCTTTTATTCAGTTCAACAGTTGGCAGTGCCTCTGCTATTTACATGTATTCTCCTTGGGGCAAATCATATATTCATCATCATCCTACATCTGTTTCTTAACCTTCCATCCTCCCTTGGCATTTTCTTTCTATTGCACAATAAATTCAATCTGAGTTCTGTCCATCCTTGGAAACCACCTGCCCTTCAGAAGCCAGATCCTCCCTCTGTGCTCCAGTATTGAAGTGTAAAATGTAGCAAAGGAAGCATTTCTTTCTAGCACTGCTTATAAAGTGTTAGTGGTATTGAGCGCCATTTGTTGTTTGTATTTTAGATTCAAACTGTTTACAGGAGAAAAGTTGCTTTTTCATATGCTGATTTCATCTGAATAGAGAACAAAAGAAATGGGTTGCTTGAAAGAAATGAAAGAAAAATTAGAGTTGATTAGACCTTAAACAACAATCTCATTTAAGTAAAACTTTTCCATATTGAATGACCATGGTAGTAAAACAAAACATTGAAATTACTCAACTACAAGAATATTTTTATTGATTACCATCATATTTAATTACTCCATTCTTATATCAGTTTTTAAACAGGTTTATTATGGCACTGTCTTGACATATATTTGCAAACATACTCAGGGAAGGGAAAACAGAGCCAGAGAAAGCATGGGAGAAGGGTGGGAATTTGCCTCTCCAACATTCCTTTGCAAATGGCTGCATAGATAATTTTTCCATCAATATCTGAATTTATCATCTAGTGTGATGCTGAGGACAGCTTGCAACATAGAGGAAAGACTCCGTTTGTTACTGTCACACTGAGCAGCTAGACATGGCGAAATTATTTGAAGGTAATTTTAGCACCTTTTCCTCAAACACTTTAGTCAGGAAGATATTAATCAAAGTGCTTAGAAGGAAAGGCATTAGATAAATTGAGGATTAAAAAAAGGAAAAAATTTTCCTTTTAAAATGTTGGAGGTATTATTTTCTTCATGCAAATGTTAATGAGCTGTTTTATATTTTACAGGATAAACTCAGCCTCTCTTTGTGGTATTTAAAATGACATCTTCATGGAAATTTTAGAAATGCTTAATTACAGGGTGGTAAGTATAGTGCTTGCTATGCCAGTAGAACATTGTTTATTGCAAGCATGCAAAATATATGTCAGCTGAAAGAATTTCCAAACTAGAAAAATAAACTTCAGTTCTTGTTCTGGCAGGTGAGAGAGTCTGGGTTTTAGCATTTTTCCCCCAATTGTATTTTTAGCCACCTCTAAGTCATTCAGTACTGGGAGTTGGGAGGAGCCCTGGTGGCATAGTGGTTAAGAGCTTGGCTGCCAACCAAAAGGTCAGCAGTTCCAATCCACCAGCGGCTCCTTGGAAACCCTATGGGGCAGTTCTACTCCATCCTGCAGGGTTGCTATGAGTTGGAATTGACTTGACAGCAATGCGTTTGGTCTTTTGGTTTTGGAAGTTGGGCAAGAAGTCAAACGTCCTTCCTTTTCTTCTTTTTTTAATAATGATTTTCGTCAAAGATATATAAAAAGAGGATCCAAAAAAAAAAAAAAGGGAGGAGGAAATGTTTATGAGGGTGGAGAGTGGAAAGTGTGCATTACATAGACAGAAAGAAAAATCTTAAGACATTTCTTTACCCTAGAATCAGTGCAGCTCTTTAGTGTTTCCATAGCACTCCCACTGAGCCTTCTTCTGTTTGAGAAGAGCCAGGTAGTGAAAGCAAGAAGGGCCCTGGTGATTTAAGAAGGCTGCCCCTCTGACTGACTGAGCAGTAGGGGTAATTGACCAAGATGCAGTGCACATTTCCACGTGCATATTTTTTTAAAGGTCACCTAGGTGCCTGAAGCAATCAACAAAGGGTAGAATGCTGTCTAGTCAGAGAAAGAGAAGAGTTTCTTTATTCCTTGGAGAGAATTTAAGAAGGGTTTCTCTTTTTGCCTGGTTTTTGTATAAGCAAAGTAGTATGTGGATTATTGTTATATAGCCCCAGCTTGGAACCTTAGACCAGCCCTCTTTTGCCTACTGGGAAATTTCCAACTCTTTTGGGAAACTTCAGGACCGTCTCTCCATTGACGTCATAATTGCATTGTGGAGGGAAACCAACCTCTTTGGTCCTCCCTTCGTTCATTTATTATGCGTGCCCCTTAGTAATTTTTTTTTTTTTTAATTCATAAAGTCTTTGTTGAGCCTCTATTATGTTCCTGGGTTCACAGTGGTGAACACCCAACCCTTCTGGAGCTCATGGTGTTCAGTGCTATTTTCTGTCTCTGGGATCACTTTTCTGTATTGTCTTCCTCTATGCAACCAGTTCATCCAAGCCAATCATGTTTTTCATAAACTCTCTTCCTCCTCCTTTCAGCCTTTCCTTGATCACATGTTTCTTTCTCTCCAAACACCTGTTATTTCTGTGTGCACTTTAATTTAAAGCTGCATGTGGCTATGTGAGCCTTCCTGGATATCTTCCAGGTCTGAGGGTCCTACTAACTTCGTTTCAAGTTTCTTGAGGCTCGGAGTCCTGTTGCAGTTCCCAGTGTTTTTGTCCTCAGTACCTAGATCAGTATTTAGCTTATAGTAAGTAATCAGGAAATTCTGGTTGTCTTATGGACTCCATAGAGTTCCTGGGTGATGCAGTTAATGTGCTCAGCAGCTAACTAAAAAGTTGAAGGTTTGAGTCTATCCAGAGGTGCCTTGAAAGAAAGGCCTGGTGATCTACTTCCAAAAAATCAGCCATTAAACATCCTACGGAGTACAGTTCTAAGCTGACATGCGTGGGATGGTCATGAATCGGGGTTGACTAGATGACAACTAGTAAATGGATTCCAATACCAGCAGGTGAACTCAAAACTTCAACCTTTAGGTTAGCAATGAGTGTACTAACCATTTGCATTACTCAGGGACTCCAGCAGCAAAGTCCTTACTCCTTCCTAAAAATTCCTCTGTGTGGCCCTGATCAACTTTTCTTCCTATCTTGCTCCGAACCTGAGCCATTTTAAACTTAAACTTTCTTCATTTCACCTAACATCCTTCCCCTTTTCAGCCAACTTTTTCTCCCACTTCATAGAAAAATAGAAACTACAAAAGAAAAATCCTCTCTTTTTCTACCCCAACAATTTATCTCCATCCTAACTTAAAAAACAGAAACAAAAACAAACCACCTTTTCCTCCCACCTCAGAAGAAGAGATGTCAATCCTTCTGCTCAAGGCAAAATCTACTACCTGAGCTCTTGGTCCCAACCTTTCCCATCTCCTTGGGGAAATGTCTCCATCAATTTTCCCATTGTTCTCCTGGGTCATCAGCCTTTTCACATAATGGCACTTTCCTCTTAATATAGAAATAGGCTTGTTTCCCCAATCTTAAAAAGTAATCAGAGCTTATCATCCCCTATTCCTTATAGCCATCTTCCAGGTAGAGTAGTCACCACCTGCTGTGTCCACTTCCTTACTGCCCATCAGTGGCACTTTCTATTGCAATCTGGTATCTACACCATGGACACTGCTGCAACCAAGGTTACCTTGTAGTTACTAAATCCATAAAAGACTTTCCAGTCTTTGTTTTCCTATAGTGACTGACATTGTTAAAAATTCTTGAAGCTCCTCTTTTGTTGACCTATTGAAGTCTCTTATTTTCTGTTTTTATCCCTACCTCTGTGACCATTTTTGGCCTTATTCTTTGAAGGTCTGTCTTCATTTTCTACTCCATCTCTGTTGATAGTTCTATTTTTGGAACTTTGTCTATACTGTATTATATTTTCTCCTGTAATTTAAAATAAAAGCCTTTGCTGCCAGTTACAAAGTCTGAATCTCCGATATGCTTATTCTCCAAATCCCAAGCTCACGTAGTCAATTGCTCCTATGTAGCTCTACTTTCATATTTCACAAGCATCTAACTGAGCATGTCTAAAATAAAATTCATTCTATCTCCTCCTGCAAAGCTGTTTCAGTTAGTGGTATTACCCATTTATTATCTAAGCCAGAAAATGGGGAGTCAATCTTTGGTGCCTCACTTTCTCTTTTACACCTCTACCCAACTGATCAGTGAGTTCTACAGAATCTTCTTAATAGCTCTAGAATTTTTCTCTTTTCTATCTTCTGTGCCATTATTTAACTTAGGTTCTCTTTACTAGAGATTACCTAATTACTTAAGCAGCCTTCTATGCCAGAGGTTCTCTATCTTGGTTATCCATTATAATCAATTAGGGAGCTTTGAAAATGCCTGATGCCCAGGTCACACCCCAGACCATTAGAATCTATTAAAATGGAATTCAGTCATAAATGATTTTTAAAACTACCATGGTGATTCCAACGTTTAGTCGAATTGGATAGCCACTGTTCTAAGTGGCCTCCATTCCTGCAGACTAAGAAGACTTCAATACTGTAGTGATGTTGTCAGGATGGTCTTTCTATAAACCCAATCCTACTGTTTACTTTCTTCAGCCATTTAATGGGTCCCCGCTGCCTTAAAGCAACAAGTGAAGTCCTTAGCATTGTATTCAGTGCCCTTTATATATTCTACTTAGTAATTTTTAATTATTATTACATGCATATGGTAAATAACTCAAAATGTATGAGGGTCTGTATACACTGAAAAAAAATTCCTCCCACCTCTTTCCCAACCCTTAGGTCCCTATCCACCTCCATATATAACCACTGCTACCAGTATCCTTCACCATATAGTCTGTATATATTTTCTTTCCCTTTTTGAATACCAAGAGAAACAGAATACTATAACAGTGTTCTGTTCCATGTTACTTTCATTTAATAATTTATCTGGGAAATACGTTCATCTAACATACATAGAGCCACATCATTTAAAAAAAGAAGTTACATGCTGTTCCATTATATGAATGTAGAATAATTCATTTAGCAAGAACCCTATTTAGGTTGTTTCCAAACTTTTGCTATTGTAAACACGGTTGCAATGATCAGCTTGATTATGTCATTTTGTGCATGTGCCAAAATATATGTGCACATTATATTTTGATTAAAAAAAAAAAGACCATTGCTGTCGAGTCAATTCCAACTCATAGCAACCCTATAAGACAGAGTAGAACTGCCCCATAGAGTTTCCAAGGAGCACCTGGTGGATTTGAACTGCCAACCTTTTGGTTAGCAGCCATAGCTGTTAACCACTACACTACCAGGGTTTCCTATATCTTGAGAGGAATTGCCAAATTATCTTCCACTGAGGGCTATGCCAGTTTACATTGCCACCAGTAATACCTGTTCCCTTTGCCTTCTCTAACTAGCATGTTATCAACTTTTCTATATTTGCCACTGTGTGTTTATCTCAGTAATAGTGAGAATGAACATCTTTTAAAATGCTGAAGAGCCATTTGCCTTTCTTTCTCTGTGAATGGTCTATTAATCCCTTAGCTCTTTTCTATTTTAAAGTTCCTCAGATATTACTAAAAAATCCTAAAAGAAATATTGTTAACTTGATCAGAAAGAGCGTGTGGTAGGGATGGGAGGGAAAACTTAAGTGCGTATTACAAAGCTAACAAGAACAGATGGATAGAAGGAGGAAAAGAAGCCTAGCAGGAATCTGATCACAAGTGGCTTTCTTCTGCTAAGAGCCTTGAGTGTCCTGGGTACCAGAGAGAGAAGACACTGAGCAAATGCTTTCTTGCTTGAAGAGCTGGTCTGACCTGTCAATAGCCACTCTGAAATGAATACCTCCAGGGTGAATACACAGTCAAATTTTTATCTGAACACGAAATAGACCATGGTTATTTTTTTGAGCCATGCTTTCTCTGCCTGACAAAATACTAGAAGAAAGCAAAGTGATCATTTTAAATAAGAGAGATTTTTTTTTAAAAGGAGTGTTATTGTTTCCATGTTCCCATAGAAAATCTAAGCCTGGGGGAAGAATGGTAAAGTGGTTGAATCTATTTTCCTATGAATCTGTGACAAAATGATGCAGTTATTTACACCGGTGTTCCAAGAGCTAGTCATGCAAATAGTTATGAAAATGAAGCATATGATTTGTGAAAAACATATATTTCTTAGCTGATAACTTTATATTCTCATGTAAGGAAATGACTACTTGGGGATTTTTTTGGGAAAAAAAAAACAAATTGGACCTAATTAATATTTTATCAAATTTCAATTTTCTTCGTGTATGATAATGTGCCTTTTCTGTGTGTTAGACCTATGTGGGTAAAGGAAGCTCTAAGGGTCGATTTCTCATATTTGATGGTAAGTATCTTTTATTGCAAAGTTCCTGAAAAAGAGAGTAACATCCTAGGAACTATAGTGGTTGGGAACTACAAAGTGAAATCTGATGGGTCATCCATCTTTGCTGAGAGCGAGATTGCAGAGTTCTTACTCCGAGTCCTTATTTGAGGCCGTTTAAATAGGCTCAATTTATTTTCCACTTAGTTTAAGACTGTTCCTTAAATGACCAGCTCACACTTTCAAGAAAGAGACACAGACCAGCAAGATCATTGCACTGTGGAAGTGATCAGAATTCTCTCCGTGAAGTTTCAGTCTCTATGTTACACGGGATATAGTACTTGGGTAATTGTTTTTTTCTTCTTAAGTGAATTTTTGTTTTTTGGAAGACAAAAAGGTGTTCAGTATTAGCTCTCTATCTGTTATTTTTCTCTTCCCCCACCCATTTCTGAAATGTATGCATTCCTTGGTTTAGTTCCCAGCTTTCCTCTCACTGTATACACTTTACTCGTGTTGCAGGGTCATAAAATTCACTCATGCTACACCTCAGATGTGCAGAGAAATTGTAGTTCCCCAGAGTCCCATCTGCTGATTAGAGAGAAACTATATTTTAGTTATATTTGCCTTAAAATTTGGTTTGATTCAGAAGTATTGGTAGCCCGTTCCCAAAAAACCCACTGTCGTCAAGTCAATTCTGACTCATATGACCCTATAGGACAGAGTAGAACGGCCCCACAGGGTTTCCAAAGAGTGGCTGGTGGATTCTCACTGCCAACCTTTTGGTTAGAGCTGAGCTCTTAACCACTGCGTAACCAAGGGCTCCAATAGTCTGTGAGGTACCACTTATTCTAAGGAAAAATCAAAACAAAACTACTCAGTCTCCCAAATTTCTGCATCTTTCACAGCTTTTTTATGAGATGGGGATAGAGGTTTCGGTCATGGAACCTCCTGGTAGAGGGGATGGGTCCTACTCACTGCATGCTGTGCCCTGGCCCTCCCTGTTTCCTGAGTAAGGCCTCTTCACCCCTGGGTGCCGGTTGCCTTGCTGGCATGGAGGCCGAAGGATAATGAGGTAAGTGTTACTCAAGTTTCTTTTATTTCTCTCTCTCTCTAATTCTGTTACCACCAGCGTACCAAGCTTGCTGGTTCTCTGATTCAGTCTCACTGGCACCTGTCTAAGGGATAGCTGTGACCCCTGTCTGGCCCTGGGTTGGTGATATATCCTTTTGTCCAAACCTCATATTTTCATTTTAGAACATTTGGGAATGTGCTTGATTCTCTCTTTGATCCACACTGAGAGATGCCTCTTTTCCAGGGAAACATGCTACACTGATATGGCCTCGTAACAACAAAGAAAATCCTATTTCCAAATAGGATTACATGCACAAGTATAGGGGTTAGGTTTCCAACACGTATTTTTGGAGAGACACAATTCTGTCTAGAACAGACCCCAAACTCGGGTCTTCTTACTCCTAGTAGCTGACACATTTTATTATGACACATTCCTCTTCTTAAAAGCTGCCCTGCACCCTGCAGAAAAGGACAATGAAGAAATTTTGATGGGGTAATCTGGCAGGAGGAGTTGGCTTGGGCTAGGATGCCCTGTCGAGGACTCTCAGTTAAAAAGTTAGTTTAGGAAACCTCTGATGCAATGTTTCTTAAACACAGACTTGGGTAAGACCCACCTGGGGCCCCACCACTGCAAATTCTGGCTCAGTGGGGCCTTAGAAATCTGTGCCTTTAAAGAAGCCTTACAGGTGATCTTTATGTACATGGTTAGTTAGGCTTTGTTAAACACTGCTCAGAATTGCCTTCCAGTCTCAGATGCTGTGATTATTTACCTCTGGAGTGGGGATTCCCAACCCTGACTACACATTAGAACCACCTGGGGAATTACAAAAAATACTGATGTCAAGACCACATGCTGAGAGATTGTGATTTAATTTGTCTGGGATGAGACCTACTTAACAGTATTTTGCTAAAGCTTTTTAGATGATTCAAACGTGAAGCTAGGACTTTAGAAGATAGATCAATTGTTGGAACTCATGTTATTTGCTTGGCCTCCAGATTAAGGCGGGAGGTTAATTGAAGGAATTGAGATTGCCTTTTTACTTACTGAGCATAAACAAAATTATAAGGTATTTTACAAAGGTAACAAAGCACTGTGGTGCCAATATATTAACTGTCGTGTGCTTGAAGATTAACATGTAATTCCACTACTTGAGAGACATTTTTAAAAAATGAAGTATAATTATGGAGGCCAATTTGAAGAGATGCGAAGAAGCATGGGATTAAACAACTAAAACTAAAGGAAAAGAAGTAGTTTCCAAATCAGCAACAGTTGTATCCATGCAATTGCTTTCACAAGAATTATTAATTAGGCTGTTTATATTTTAATTAAGAAACATAAAGAAGTGTAGCTATACAATTTCTGGGAAGTAAGATTATTCCTTATGACTATAGACAACAGCAACAGAAGTAACAACCATTTAATGTTAGTCAGAAAGGAATACATCTTTCCCAGATGTGAAGTAATTCCTGCAAAGACAATGATTCCTTCTGGAACGGGTACCTTGCTCATTTGATGATAAAAATATAAGCATTTCTGAATATTGATTATGGATTAGGAACTATGCAAGACGCAAAGAAGAGTAAGTTAAGGCCATTGCTTTCAATGAGTTTACTGAAGAGTTGGAACAACGTACTCTACCCATGGCAAAATGACCAACAGCACAACATTCTAGAAATCAGGGGTACTGGAGGTATTAGTCTTAGAGTCATCATTTACTGGCCATGTGATGTTGTCCATGATTTCTTATCAATATGTAGAGAACACAGTAACTTTCTTCCCTGACTATTGTATGTCTTCTCCTCACCCTCAAACTGACTGAGATTGTGTGCCTATGGGCATCTTATAAACTGTAGTGTACTCAATCAAAATCTGTTCTGTGAAGTACTCATCTAACATCAAATGAGTATGGAAAATAATACGGACTTTATTCCCATTTTAGAGATTTACGATTTATATCAGTATATTAAAATACCTTAGAAGGGTAGCAGTTAAACACTGTTCAACTTTGTTTAACCAGAGTTTTCAAAATCAATTCATCCTTTTCATGTTTATCAGTATATACAAATAGGGTTTATTTTTATGTGTCAGTTTGCACTACAAATATATAGCACCATATGGTCTATTAAAACAAACAAAAAACGTTGCCATCCAATTGATTCTGACTCATAACAACCCTGTAGGACAGAGTAGAACTGCCCCAGAAGGTTCCCAGGGGGCAGCTGGTGAATTCAAACTGTTGACCTTTTGGTTAGTAGTCAAGCTGTTAACCATTGTGTCACGAGGGCTCCGTGGTCATATAAGGAAATATAAAAATGTCAATTGAAAACGGGAGGGAGAGTTCCTGTAGATCAGATGGACTAGAGAAAGCTTACAGAGGATGTGGACCTTAAAATATATTAATAAAGTATTTAATACTCAAATTATTTATTGAGTAGCTACAAATATTTACTGAGTGTATACAAGGTAGGAGCTCTGGTGGCACAGTGGTTAAGCGCTCACCTGCTAACCTAAAATCTGCGGTTTGAACCCACTAGCCATCGTGAGGGAGAAAGATGTGGCAGTTTACTTCAGTAAAGATTGTTATTAGGTTCCATCGAGTCAGTTCCAATTCACAGCTACCCTATGTACAACAGAATGAAACACTGCCCGGTCCTGCATCATCCTCACAATCATTGTTATGCTTGAGCCCATTGTTGCTGCAGCCACTGTGTCAATTCATCTTGTTGAGGTCTTCTTCGTTTTCACTGGCCCTCTACTTTACCAAGCATGACTTCCTTCTCCAGGGACCGATCCCCCGCTGATAACATGTCCAAAGTATGTGAGATGTAGTCTCACCCTCCTTGCCTCTAAGGAACACTCTGGTTATACTTCTTCCAAGACAGATTTGTTCCTTCTTTTGGCAGTCCATGGTATATTCACTATTCTTCGCCAACACCGCAATTCAAAGGCATCAATTCTTCTCCAGTCTTCCTTATTCATCGTCCAGCTTTCACATGCATATGAGGTGATTGAAAACACCATGGCTTGAGTCAGGTGCACCTTAGTCTTCAAGGCGACATCTTTGCTTTTCAACACTTTAAAGAGGTCTTTAGCAGCAGATTTGCCCAAAGCAATGCACTGTTTGATTTCTTGACTCCTGCTTCCAAGAGTGTTGACTGTGGATCCAAATAAATTGAAATCCTTGACAACTTCAATCTTTTCTCCCTTAATCATGACGTTGCTTATTGGTCCAGTTGTGAGGATTTTTGTTTTATGTTGAGGAATAATCCATACTGAAGGCTGTGGTCTTTGATCTTCATCAGTAAGTGCTTCAAGTCCTCTTCACTTTTAGCAAGCGAGGTTGTGTCATCTGCATATCGCAGGTTGTTAATGAGTCTTCCTCTAATCCTGATACCCCGTTCTTCTTCATATAGTCCAGCTTCTCGGATTATTTGTTCAGCATATAGTTTGAATAAGTATAGTGAAAGATTACAACACTGATGCACACCTTTCCTGACTTTCAACCACGCAGTATCCCCTTGTTCTGTTCAAACGACTGCCTCTTGATCTATGTACAGGTTCCTCAAGAGCACAATTAAGTGTTCTGGAATTCCCATTCTTTGCAATGTTATCCATAATTTGTTATGATCCACAGAGTCAAATGCCTTTGCATAGTCAATAAAACACAGGTAAAATCTTTCTGGTATTACCTGCTTTCAGTCAGGATCCATCTGACATCAGCAATGATATCCCTCATTCCACATCCTCTTCTGAATCCAGCTGGAATTTATGGCAGCTCGCTGTTGATATACTGCTGCCTCCACTTTTGAATGATTTTCAGCAAAGTTGTACTTGTGTGTGATATCAATAATATTGTTCGATGATTTCCACATTCAGTTGGGTCACCTTTCTTGGGAATAGACTGTAAAGGTTGAAACCTTGGAAACTGTATGGGGCAGTTCTACTCTGTACTGTAGGGTTCCTGTGAGTCAGAACTGACTTGATGGCAATGGGTTTTGTTTTTTTGATGTACAAGGTGGAAGAAGGTATTAGGCATTGTGAGGATTATAGGAATTTAAGCAATTTATGATCTAGATGGTGAAATAAGACTATAAATAGAATATAAGATAGCATGGGGAAAATGTGTTTTAAAAATTAAAATAAAGTGGGGCATTTGCCTTGTTAGAATTCCAGGAGTAGAGTTGTATGTGTAAACAGAAAATATCTTTAGACATCAATTGTCCTAATAATATTTACTTTATGTTAAGCCCACTATTTTTTTCTTTAAGCTAGATTTCGTAGTTTATCAAACTTTGTCTGGGGCAGTAAGTTTTGGTAGTTATTTATATTGCAATTACTAAAATTTAGAGTTCATCCTCAGTCAGTATCAAGTTTCAGAAAGGCACTAAGAAATATCCATAGGAGATCTAATTCACACATTTTCTGTTGTTATTGTTTTGTGCCATCGAGTTGATTCCGACTCATAGGGATCCTATGGGACACAGTAGAATTGCCCCAGAGGGTTTCCAGGGAGCAGCTGGTAGGTTTGAACTGCCAACCTTTTGGTTAGCAGCCTGAGCTCTTAATCACTTTGCCACCAGAGCTCCACATTTCCTGTTATTAGTTTTTAGACATTAGTCCAGGTTTCTACATCTGCTTGGAGAAAGCAACTCTCTTCAGACTAATTTAATATATCTAATCTAATCTAATATGTGATTGTTGTTAGGTACCTTGGAATTAACTCTGATTCATAGAGACCTTATGAACAAAATGTTGCCTGATCCTACACCATCCTCACAATCGTCGTTATGTTGCGGCCATTGTGTCAATCCACCTCATTGAGCATCTCCTCTTTTTGAATGACCCTCTACTTTTACCAAAAATGATGTCTTTCTCCAGTGATTTCCCCCTCTGGATGACATGTCCAAGGTAAGCAAGATGAAGTCTTGCCATCTTTGCTTCTAAGGAGCATTCTGGCTGTACTTCTTCCAAGACAAATTTGTTTGTTCTTCTGGTAGTCCATTGTATATTCAATATTCTTTGGCAATACCACAATTTTAATGTGTCAATTCTTCTTTGGTCCTCCTTTTTCATTGTCCAGGTTTCACTTGCATATGAGATGATTGAAAATACCATGTCTTGGGTCATGTTCACCTAGGTCCTCAAAGTGACATCTTTGCTTTTTAACATTTTAAAGAGGTTTTATGCAGCAAATTTGCCCAATGCAATACGTGCTTTGATTTCTTGACTGCTACTTCCATGGGCATTGATTGTGGATCCAAAAAGAATGAAATCCTTGACAACATCAGTTTCTTCTCCATTTATCATGATGCTGTTTATTGGTGCAGTTGTAAGAATTTTCATTTTCTTTATGTTCAGTTATAATCTGTACTGAAGGCTGTAGTCCTTTCACTTTCATCAGAAAGTGCTTCAAATCATCTTCACTTTTGGCAAGAGGCTGTGTCATCTGCATATCTCAGGTCGTTACTGAGTCTTCCTCCAACATTGATGTTGCATTCTTCTTTATATAGCCCAGCTTCTTAGAGTATTTGTTCAGCATATAGATTGGATAAGTAAAGTGAAAGAATACAACACTGCCACACACCTTTTCCAATTTTAATCCGTGTAGTATCCCCTTGTTCTGTTTGAATGACTGCCTGTTGATCCATGTACAGGTTATGCACAAGCACAGTTGTTCTGGAATTCCCATTCTTTGCAATGTTATACATGATTTGTTTTGACCCACACGGTCGAATTCCTTTGTGTAGTGAATAAAACCCAGGTAAACATCTTTCTGGTATTCTCTGCTTTCAGCCAAGATCCATCTGACATCAGCAATGATATCCCTCTTTTCCTGTCCTTTTCTGAGTCGGGCTTGAATTTTTGGCAGTTCCCTGTTGATGTAAGGCTGTGGCCATTTATGGATTTCCTCAGCAAAATTTTGCTAGCATGTGGATTAATGATATCATTGGATAATTTTCTTATGCTGTTTGATCACTTTTCTTTGGAACGGTCACAGATGTGGATCTCTTCCAGTGGATTGCGCAGGTAGTTTTATATTCCAAATTTCTTGACATAGACAAGTAACCACTTCCAGCATTGCATCTGTTTGTTGAAGTATCTCAGTTGGTATTTCTTTAATTCCTGGAGCTTTGTCTTTTGTCAATGCCTTCAGTGCAGCTTATAAGCCTCCCTTCAGGACCATTGGTTCTTGATCATATGCTACCTCCTGAAATGCTTGAACGTCATGCAATTCTTTTTGGTACAGTAACTGGTATTCTTTTCATCTTCTTTTGATTCTTTCTGCTTCATTCAGTTTTTCATCCATAGAATCCTTCAATATTGCAACTAGAGGCTTCAGTTTTTCTGCTTGAGAAATGCCGATTGTGTTCTTCCCTTTCGGTTTTCTAACTCCAGGTCTTTGCACATTTCATTATAATACTTTACCTTGTCTTCTCAAGCTGCCCTTTGAGATCTTCTGTTCAGCTCTTTTACTTCATCATTTCTTCTGTTCACTTTAGCTCTTTAGCTACTCAGTGTTCAATAGCAAGTTTCAGACTCTCTTCTGACATCCGTTTCAGTCTTTTCTTTCTTTCCTCTTTTTTTAATGTCCTTTGGCTTTCTTCACGTATGTTGTCCTTGATGTCACCCCAAACTCTTCCGGTCTTCAGTCATTATTGTTCAGTGCAATAATCTATTCTTGAATTAGTCTCTTAATTCAGGTGGAATGTATTCAAGGTTATACTTTGACTCTCTTGAATTTGCTTTGATTTTCTTCAGCATTAACTTGAACTTACATATGAGCAATTGATGGTCTCTTCCATATTTGGCCCCTGCTTTTATCTTGATTGATAATAATGAGCTTCTCTATTGTCTCTTTCCACAGATACAGTCAGTTTGATTTCTGTGTAAACCATCCAATGAGGTTCACATCTATAGTTGTCCTTTGTGTTGTTGAAAAACAGTTCTTCTAATCAGTAAGTTATTAGTCTTGCAGAATTCTGTCATGCGATCTCTGGCATAGTTCATATCACCAAGGCCATATTTTCCAACTACTTATCCTTCTTTTTTGTTTCCAACTTTCACAATAGTCCCTCAGATTGGAAGGCACTCAAAATACAACTAGGGAGGAGCTGCCTCCTCAGAGTAGAGTCGATCTTAGTGACACAGAGTAAAGCTTTCGGTATCTTCGTTTGCTGATGTGTCATGACTCAAAGCAAATCTAATCTATCCGGTTGCTTAATGGTTAAGCGCTTGGCTGCCAACCAAAAGTTTGGTGGTTTGACCTACCCAGCGGATCTGCAGGAAAAAGACCTGACAATCACAGCCTAAATCATAGCCTGGAAAACCCTATGGGGCAGTTCTACCCATGAGGTTGCTATGAGTTGATGCCACCTAACAACAACAATGTAAAAATATGGTACAATATGTAATGTCTACTGTGTGCCTAGAAAGTTAACCTAGATGACAAAGCCTGGCCAGCACTTCACAGGAGCATTCTTCTTAGCAGGCTGCTACCACTAGATGGACACAGGCCACCCACACCTGGCATAGCTACCTCTGGACATTCACCCCCCTACAATGCTGGACTTGACACCTCCTAGACTCTCAACCTCATGCCACTGAATCTCCCCTTCTTCAAAGCTGTCATGACTAAAACTACAACTGACCCTGCACCTTCTTCAAGATCCAAATACCTTATTTGGGAGCCTCTGACCTGCTGTGTTCAGAGGCTGTGTTCATTCACATTTCATCTGCCAGAGTATAGAGATCTGCTCTAACCAGTTCTTTTTAGCATCCTTAGAGGGAAGAGGGATTGTCTTCTATCACTTTTGGGAATTTAACAGACTAGGGATGGTGTTTTGATGCAAGGCAACCACAGCCACATTGTCCACTAAAGATGAGTGTATATACTTTGCTATTAGCCCTGTAGTGAGTGGTGTTGCAAAATGGCTTATCTTTATAGCCAAAAAAAAAAAAAAAATTCTTTGTTTTACTAGCAATACTTTAAGTTCATAAAAGGCCTTCTGTGGACTCCCTATTGCTCCCTTCAATCTTCCCTTACCTTGTGTTATTTGTCTGTTTTTTCACAGCACTTCCACTATTTTACACAATGAAATTTGTTTTTCTCTAGATTGTGATCTTCTCTCTAGATTATAAAATGTAAGCAAACAGACATATATTTATTTTTCTTAGTACTTTATTCTTAGCACCTAACCAATTTATGACAAGTACTCCTTAAATATTGAATGAATGAAACAATACTGTTACTTTTGTATGTGTTTACTAAAGTTGTCTAATGTCGTCAACAGAGAAGAATATAAATATATTTACTTGGTATCTACATTTTAATGTTTGTTCAAGGATAATTTTTTGTATATTTTAAGTGCTTTGCCTTTTAATTCATCATTATTAGTAAATTAAATATGTTCTTTGACAAGTTTCCTTGAATTTCACATATCATTAATTCCTTGTACTGACATCTGTTAAATCATAACACCTAGTAATAACTAAAACGATTGATGTCCTTACTGTAAATGATTAGCCAGCAGGTTGCCACAATGATATGATTTTGGGGTCTGCACATGTCATGCAATGTTACTTCTACCTCCTCAGAGAAGCTGTGACATTTTCTCCATGTATTTTTCATTTGCCAGATATCAAAGACTATCTGAAGAATGCTTTTATTATCTAGTATTTGTGAGTACAGTTCTCCTATGGTACTTGTTTTGAACATACAAATTCGTTCCAATGTAATTGATATATCAGGGAATGATTTTAGCATAACACAAATTTTACATTTGCTTATGTATATTTCTCAGGTGAATTCAGAAGACTACATCAAGCCTAACCAACTGCATAGGAATACACAAAACACAAACACACACACACAAAGGATCTACTAGACACCTCAGTCCACCGTGTCTGTCACGAGCCACACCAGATACGAAAACTGGTATTATTGCTTTCTATCTGATTGCAAATAACTGTCCTTTTACCTAAATAACTCACAGGCCACAATCCTTCCAATGCCCACTTTCACAAGCAAACTATATCTTTTTCAGGTCAAGTGCCATGTTTATTGTAGCCTTTCTGTATTTTTTAGCCATTAAGCATGTATAAAGTATGATATAGTTTTTATTAGGTCCCTGACTTTTTTTATTTTTCACTATGTCACTGGCCGAGTTTTTATGTTGTGCCCTGACTCCATTTTCCCATAAGTCCTGTGGATTTTATTGTGCAATTTTGTATAGCATGATGCCTTTTAGTGGGCATGTGTCTTCTTATAGCACAATTGGCTCACTACAGTTGTTCTGTCTTCTCTGTTCTCAGAGTCCCCTAGCATAGCTGTGGTTGGGTTCTCTGGAAGCAAATGCTGAGATAGAGTTGGATGCAACATGTTTTAGGAGCTCAATACCTGGGAAAAGAAGGGAGGGAAAAACAAGAATGGGCCGAGGAGGAAGGCAGACTGAGGCAGAGCTTCAACAAACTTCAGCAGGGGATTCTGGAAGGAATACTGCCTTTGGAGTGTCCTCTGTTGATCCAAAATGGCCAGGCCTTTGTACCTCTGCTTTACTCGGTTGCCAGATATGGCTGTCCTGGAAAGGGCATGACCTTGGAGAGGTGGCTTTCTGCAGCTGGGGCACATCCTGAAGGAGGTGACCACTAGGGACTGTCTGCTGACCATACTCCCTGCAGTTGAGCACCAAGACCTTCCTCAAAGGGGAATATTCCTTGAATATCCATAAGGTGGACATTTCTGTGTCCATTTCATGGTATATTTTGCTTTAATTTTAAAATCTTTTTGAAATAATTTCAGAATACAAAAGGTTGCAAAAATAGTGCAGAGAGGTCGTAGGAACCTTTCACTCGGCTTTCCCTAATGTTAATAATATCTTACATAACCCAATTACAGTGATCTCAACCAGGAAACTAACACTAATACAATACTGTTTACTAATCTACAGGCCTTATTCTAAATTCACACATTGTGCCACTAATGCCCTTTTTTCTGGAAAGAATCCAATTCAGGATTTCATGTTTCATTTGCTTGTCCTGAATTATACTTTTTTTATATAGATGCCCATCTGTGTAAACTCTTTAAAGGCAAGTGCTCCATATATAATATCCTAAATATCTAGCAGAGGGCCTGGTACAGGTAGTTGTTTGATAAATAATTGTGTAATGAATCCTGAAAACTTTTCAAGGGCAAGTCTTTGTTTAATCCTAGTTCCTAGTATTATACTCATAATTGATATTCAGTTTGCCTTTTCAGTAATTCATTTGGCAATGAATGAAACTGAAATATATAAGCTGGTTATCTCTCATAGCATAGATCATACAAATCAAGTGGAAAAGGTAATAAGTTGTTTTTTATTACTTGTAAAAATATGTTACATTTGAAATGGAGAGAGAATATAAATATCAGAGAAGATAAAAGCAAAACATGAGAAATACCTTAGGGAGATGATTTTGAATCTCATTTTGAAATGTGTGATTGGCGTGAGTTAATAGAGAAGAGGGGGAGGTGATTTTTTCAGGGATAATGATGTATAAAGCTACAGAATCATAAGACTGGCTCATGCACATAAAAGATGACAGGCCAGAAAGTAGGATATTCCCTTTGTTTTTTTGAACTCAACAAGCAGAGAAAATTTGTTAAAGTTCTGTATCCACTTTACAGGTATTAAATAAATGGGCTTTTGAGTGATGAATTTCTTTTCTGACCTTATGCAGATTTTGCATGGTAGAGGCTTGCTGTTTCATTCATTCATTTGTTCATTCATTCATACTTTGGATGGCTAAGAAGTCCATAATCAGAGAACTATTTCCTTACTGGGGGACAGGAAAGGGGACTTTGAAATAATAATTCAGAGTGGAGTATGAATTGTTTTCTTAGTCATGCAACCACTGTAGAAAAATATACAAGTCAATTTTTTTCTAATATGTTCCTTTTTTGTTTTTATATATAATATTTCTTTTTTTTTTTTTTTAAACTTAGCACGGAAGCACAGAACAAAGAGGCATTGCGTTCACTAAAGCAAGATAAATCTGGTAAATGTATCCACTGAATACTGTTGCTAGCCAAGGGATTTGGAGGTGGGAAGACAAAACTGGAGAATGCAGGCATCGATCCTGCTACCTCTCGCGTGCTAAGCGAGCGCTCTACCACTTGAGCTAATTCCCCTTGCTTCAAGTCCTTTATAAAATCTACAGCTCAAAGCACAGTTTGCTTCATTAATTATTTAAGAGAAATGTGTTAATTGCATTGCCCAGTTATTGATTTATAAGATATATCCATGATGCCTGTTATTTAGTTTTGGGGCCACAATTGTCTATCACTCTCCTTTTATTTTGCCAAATGCATTGTAACATTTTGACCTCGACGTTGGAATGTACAGTCTGCTACCTAGCTAAGTGCACACTGTTCTGATAACTGTCCAAAGTTTGGATTTTATTTCTAAGTGTTGGAAGCTCTGCTTTGTAAAGAATATGATGGCTCTAAGTGAGATTTTAACTTAAGCTTGCTGTTATCTTGGGTGAAAGGGATTAACACAGGGTGCAGAAAGGAGCTATGTACTTAATGCAACTACTTTCCTTCCCTGGAGACTGTAATTCTCCTTCACACAGTCAGTTGAGAAGGCAGCCTTCAAGGACTGAAGAGCATAATATTCAATGGACATTTCCCCCCTGACTTTGAAAGCGAAGAACTCCATTAGTAAAACAACCAGATGATTATAGAAAGTTTATTGTATTTAAAATATTAGATCAAATTTCTTCATCTTTTAATAAAGAAGGCAGTTTTGGCACTAGAAGACACTGTGAAAAGCATGTTTGTTTTTTATGGTAGTATTTTTTTAGGAGAATTTAGATGCATATGTGTTACAGTTGTCATCACTGACAATGAAATATTGACAAATGTGCTAGATTTGGGAAGAAAAGTTCTGAATCACAAGCCTCAGCTGTGTGGCTTTTTCACTTAACCTTCCATGTTTGGTCTGCTGACATCTTAAAACATCTAACACCAAACTCCTCTTTATCTCTTCCAAACATCCCCCTCCTTTTCTGCATTCTTTGCCTCTATTAAAGGCATCATACTCTGTGCGTTTGCTCAGATCAAACCCACAGTGTTGATTTTCTCTGTCTTGGGCCACACCAGACAACTTGTATATTGCACTTGTATCTAACAAAGCAGTGATCACTCTGCACTTCAGTGCTTTGTTTCAGAGAGTCTTTCCTGCAGAAGACTGTACAGCTAGCTCTTGGTGCCAGACCTTAGGTCATTGTCTGGCACAAAATAGACAATAAATGGCAGAGGAATGATTCCAGGAATAACTGAATGAGTATTTTCTTTCTGTTTCTCAGATCTAATTAGCCTCTAAGTTGTATACATTTTGCTTTTGAAATACTTGTCTTATCCAACACAATCTCTTCAATCTCTTTGCCACAAAGGTAGCTTTGGTTTTCATAAGCAATTACTTGGACAAGTGCATAAACCTTCTTTTCTCGTTTTCTCTCTCTCCTCCATCCCCCTTTCTGTTGCGTCTTTCACATACCATCATCCTGAGAGACATTTCTGATATTGTCATTCTCTTACTTAAATACCCTCCCTGACCCTAATTCTATGCAGGACAAAAGTATCTCTGGTATCTTTAACATATTATACAAGTTTTTTCATGATCTGCTCTCAGAATAATGAGCCTTCTTTTTCACTATTTCTACTCATGCACATGGTATTCCATAGAAATCAGAAATTACTGTTAATTTATTACTTCTTTACTGTGCATTTGCTCTTTTGCTTACCTAGAATATTCTCTCTACTTCCACCTCTACTTGTCACTAGACAGTTTGGCCCAGGTTAGCAGTCACTTCTTGTATGATAAGGCATTTTTTAAAAAAATTCTCTTAGAGGAAGAACCCTCTTCCTTCGCTCTGTTATCTCGTAGGACTTTGTCCATAATTGCCTTATTTCATTTTGCCTTGTATTATCATTGTTTGTATTTGTGGATTTCCTCACTGTTTAAGGCAGGGGCCATGGCTTGCTATTCTGTGAGTCCCTTACAGCTCAGAAGACAGCTCCTAAAAGAGCAGATATTTATTGGATGTTTGGTGATTGAAATTGGAGCATTTGCATGTATCCATTATGATATTTTATTAATGTAGCAAGCTACTCATAAATGACAGTGTGTGTAATGTAGGAATTATAAGTTTGAAAGGTAGCATAAATGAGGGGATAATGATATGGGACTAGTTAGAAAAAAAAGATGACTTCATTGGGGGGATGAAATTTGATCCTGCTGTTGAAGAATATATCAAATACAGCTTGGAGAGCTTGGAGAGTGGTGATATACAGAAGGAACGCAGGCTCTGGAGAAATCTGAACTTAAGGAATAACTCTTATCATATTTTAACCATGCAAATTTAAGCCATTTAAACGAGATTCTCTTTCCTAATATGTAAAATGGAGATTATAGTGCTTACCCTGTTTATTTCCTGAGTTTTTTGACAATTAAATGAATTTGATAGTGTTTTGCAACTCTAAATTTGCATATACATTTAAAAATGTTTTCATCAATTTTTTTGGCCATTAGAAAATCAATAAATTAACATTAAGAAAAAGTATGTTGTCTTGTAAATAAGAAATATGCTAACGTTCTTCCATATCTCTTACTTGATTATACCATCTTCCAAGTTGCTAATATTAATATATATAATTAATATGCATATTAATTATACGTATATATACTTTTATATTTCATTTTGGAGTGTAACAGATAACCCTTTAGATATTTGTTGAGACTGTGTAATCAATTTCGTTTTTTGACATTCTTTACTAATCAATCTAGTTATGGCAATACCTGTATAATCTACATCATCCTTACTTCTCAGTCAAGTAGGGGACCTAAGGATTTTAAAGATTGACCAGGGAGTAATAATCTTGGTAGAATAGAAATTGATCTGAAAGAGGTTTAACTCCTCCTATGAAACTATAATATCCACGAGGGCAGGAACTTAATATATATTTTTCCACTGCTATTTTTTTCACCATTATTAATATTATTTTTTACTCAGGTGACTGGCATATAGAAGTTACTTGATAAATATTTGTTGCATGAATGAATTAACTCAAGAATGGTTTATTTGTTGATGGGCGTGTGTAATGATGTTAGGCTAGAAATGTTATTGTAGCTCTCAAAATTCACTGAATGTTTCCAAATATTTAGGAGATAGGCAATCGTTCCCATTCTTACAGAAAAGCTATGGAACTATGGTGTCCAAAAAAATGCCTTTGAGTTTATTCAGACTCATGGTGACCCCATTTGTGTCAGAGTAGATCTGTGCTCCATGGGGTTTTCAATGGCTGATTTTTCAGAAGTAGATCACCAGGCCTTTCTTCCAAGGTGCCTCTTGGTGGACTGGAACTTCCACCCTTTTGGTTAGCAGCTGAGGCCATTAACAGTTTTCATTACCCAGGAGCTATGGTGTAAGGGGCAGGAAAAGAACCTTCTTGAATAATTTCAATCACAAAACATGGAAAGCTGTCTTACTTGAGTTGTCAGTCTAAGAGTAGAGTTTCAGAAAAGCCAGAAAGATTGAGATTGGCAAAGCAGACCGAGTATAAGAGGATATGTTATCATCAGGCTTGTGTCCATAGTGGCAGCTACAGCACCTTCTTCTCGGGTTTGCATCTGAGGGTGCCAGTGAGCCTTTAGAACACAACTGCTGTAGACTAGATATTGTGGTCATTTTTTTTCATTACTATCATATATATATATATATATATATATATATATAACTGTATATTGCCTTCATTCTTACATCAGGGGCCTCCCATGTTATAGTATTTTGTACTAAATTATCACTTGCTATGATAAATTTACTCACCTGCTGAGTCAGTTATAAAACCCTTATCAAGTTTCTTTCCCGTTAGTGGAGTCATTTCCAATGCTGTATTAATCACATACTATAGCTTTTGATCATGTTAATAATAATGACATGAATGATACTAGCTTAGATTTCTGAGCATTTAGTATGTTCCAGACACTGCTCTAAATATTTTACACATATTACATTTAATATTCATAACTACTCAGTGATGAGGTACTATTATAATTTAGATTTTACAGAGTACGAAACTAAGGCAGACAGGAGATGTTAATTGGCTTGCTAAAGATCTCACAGCTAGTAAGTGTTGAAGCCAAGCATTGATCTCAGGCAGCCTGGTTAAGAGTCAATGAGCTGTGTATTTGTTATAAAACACACTTCATGAGATTTAAAAAGACTGTAGATCATATACTCTTAAAGAGTTTAAGATGAACATTGTGGTTAAATAAAAAAGGTAAGTTTCTTGAGGAAATAAGGATTAACTAAGAGAGAGAGAGAATGGATTTGAATTGGTAAATTGAAAAGCTTTCTAAAATAAGAAATGTCAAGAAGCAATATGCATTTATTCTCAACCCCTTATTAAACATCTACCATGTTTCAAGCACTGTCCTTGGTGCTGGGTTCATATTCCTATCGGTGTATGAATTGTGTAAATATAATTACTAACTAGGAGTCCCTGTGTGGTGCAAACTGTTAAGCTCTCAACTACTAGCCGAAAGTTTGGTGATTTGAACCCTGCCAGAGTCGCCACAGAGGACAGTCCTGGCAGTCTGCTTCTGAAATGTCACAGCCTTGAAAACCCTGTGGAGCAGTTCTACTCTGCACACGTGGGGTTGCCATGAGTCAGAATTGACTTGACAGCAACTAACAACAACAATGAATACTAAAATAGATTTTATTGAAAAACCCATATTAATCTGCTTAGACAATATTTCTGACAGTTAAAATTACCTAACAATGATACAATTCAAGTTTGAAGATATAGAACATCTCAGTATGGTGCTGGTGGAAGTGTACCACTCAGATATCCTTCACGTAACCTACTGTGAGGAGCACAGCTGACTAAAGCCTTCAGTTGTAGCACCTTTGGGTCCACCAGCATTCACACCAAGGTCATGCTTATCATGGGCTTCTCCATGCCAATGTTTGAGCATGGTGGAGATACTAGATCCCAATCACTTCTATCTGGTGCTCTTCCGGATGACAGCCTTTGCTTGGGAACGCCCTTTAACCCTTGCCTAGGCTGTCTCAGAACTGCACTAAGTTTAAGGCTTTCATACTTAATCCTTTGCACTCTCTTTTTTTTTCAATTAATAAGCAGAATTCTTAATGAAGAAGACTGCTTAATAGTAGTAGCCAGTTTTTCACTTAAAAATCTACAGGATGGTTGTTGCTATATTTTTAAGACTCCCAAGTACCTATTGATAAATTATATAAGAGCTGGGGAGGAGGGTAGAATATAAGGGATAGAGTATGGTCTCTTCTTCTCAGTTTCAAAGAGCAAAAAAATTCTCAATAAAATTTCTAATAGTTCACTCAGTACTTAGTAATATAATACATTATACTTAATATTGTTAAGCTCCTTTATAGCCTTGGTGGTGCAGTGGTTAAGTGCTTCACTCTCTTTTAACAGATACACATCTTGGTCTGGAAGTTCTCCCTACTTATTTTTCTCCCTGTCCTTAATAGGCATGTCAACCAGGAAATACCCGGGACTTCTGATCCCAGTGTGGTGTCTGCTTCTCAACAGCACTGAACTGACATACTAGATGAACTCAGAAAGCCTTTTGCACCAGGAATTCCATGATCTTTTACTCAGACTATTTATGTGCTACTTACGTCAACCAGAATTCAAATAAGCATATTTGAATGTATAAGATTCTTAAACAGGCATTTATAGAGACATTACCTCCTCCAACGTTCTCTTTCAAGAGAGTAAAATGTTATATATACACAGAACAAAGTGACTTTAAGCAAGTCTTTTTCCTTATTCTTGATATTAGGCATTTACCCTGGAATAATGTCATTTAAAAAAGTAAATATTTCAGTTACATTTATAAAAATGTTATTTTTCTCCAGAGCACAGCATAATTTAATCTTAATACTAAGTATTAGAGTGACAAAAAGTATGGCCCAGAAAATTAGAGTATCACTTGTCAGCTTTCATGATTGCAGAGTTCTGTATTTCCATCATTTTTTGTCAAAAACCCCATTGTTACCCTCAGTAGTTCATATTTATGTGCCTCACCCATTACCTATTTATTACCTGATTAAAAGGCATACCTGCAGAGTTTTCCCATCACTCTGTGGCTCTTAACCTTCTATTTCACCTGTTTTATTATGAAATCCAAAACACAAGATTCAGGTAACATACAGATGAAAATGACAGTAATAATCACTTCTAAAAATACATTTTATATACCATTTTATTTATTTACTTTTTCATATGCAAGAATTCTTAAACAATTCTTAGTGCTTATCTGTGTTTAAGAAGTAGACACAACTTTGAACAAACCACATCCTTTCAATTTCCCAGCTTTTGCCGCTAACAAATCATGAAATACCTTATCAAATCTCTCTAGATATTTCCAGCCCTCATCTCTGCCTGTTATTCCTGCCAGGATTGATCTCTCCTGTAAGTATAACCTTTGTAAATCCAGGGGTAAGACAGTCAGCAATCATTGCTTGTTTCTTGTTTGTTTTGTACAATCTTATGGGATTTTGTTGATAAACAGCATTGAAAATTCCATAGGAAGTTGAGAGAAGAGATAATTCAGATCTAATTTAGTGGGAACATCTTAATCACAAAGATTTTGTAAGCTCCAGACTTATACTGATTTCCTAAGCCTCCTCACCAATTCAGCACACACATCCCTAAAAAATCTGAGAGACTAAATGTGGGCAAAGCCTGATATAAAGTCCAACACTGGCCAATCATCTCATTCTTTTCCCAATCAAGTGTGTATCTCACTTTTGCAGATCTCAAGTGGGCTAAATTTTACATACCAAGAAACTATAAAATTCAACCAGGAGAGATACAGAGAATCATTGGCAAAGTTCTTAAACAATTCACTAGACTATTGGAAGGATCCATCAATCAAAAAACAAACAAACAAACAAACAATCTAGAGCAGACATTAGAAAACTACCACTTGTGGACCAAATCCAGCCTGCTGCCTATTTTTGTAAATAAAGTTTTATTGAAATACAGTCATACCCATTCATTTATGTATTATCTATGGCTGCTTTCACACTACAATGGAAGAGGTGAGTAGTTGCAACGAAGACCATCAAGTCTCCAAAGCCTAAAATACCTACTCTATGGCACTATAGAGAAAAAATCAGCTGAGTCCTGATCTAAAAGCAGATTACAGGAATGAAATCCAATCATGAAAGGAGAATGTTTTCCTGAGTTGTTAGAAACTGGTTTAATTAATTCCATGTCACCATGTAAATATAAATATCACCCTCGGCTATGATAGAATAACATATATGGGGTTTATTTCTTTTTTTAAAATTGTGTATATAATGTTCGTGTAATTCTCATAATTCTAAGGTAAAATAAATTTAATTATTTTCATTGTAAACATGAAACATCGTACATTACTTTAAGTTAAGATATTGAAGCAAATAAAAAAAATGGGCATCAAGACTTCTACATTATTGAGACTATTTTATAAACTTGGTATATGAAAAGCTGAAATCCTATACCCAATCTACTGTTCTCTGATTATTTTGGCCTTCCCTCACAGTAACATGAGCAAAGATACCCATCCTTTTATTTCTCTGTCACTTTTTCTGCCATAAACAGACACTGCTGGTCAGTTGAACTGACAATGATGAGATAGTGCTCAAAATGATGTTTCTTCTCTAATAACACAGTTTGGAATATGTATATGTCTGATATGTCCTGTAGGGTCTCTATGAACTGACTCAATGACAGTGAGTTTGTTTTTGTTTTTTCTTTTAATATGTCTGATGCTTTACCAGGATTTGCTCTTTTGTTTGTTTCAGGATTTTCCTTTAAAAGAAAACCCAAGGCAAAAATTATACACAAGCCAAATTATTCACTCTCTTTTCCCCCTCAGTTATTGCTCTAATTCCATGGTGGATACTTTCAATTAAAAAACGTAAAATATACTTTCACCTCAAGGCATTTGGACTTACTATTCATCTTTTCTATTCCATTCCCTCATTTAACATTCCCAGGTTCAATATATCAACACATGAAAATATAAAATAAAATAAAGCTTTTTCCTAAATACTTAAAAAATAAATTTAAAATATATGTGGTCAATTTCTGGATGCCACTTTCTGTTCTGTTGGTTTATATGCTTATCCTGATGCCAATACCACTGTCTTGATTTATGTAGCTGTATGGTAGGCCTTAAGGTCAGGTGGTATAAGCCCTCCAATTTTTTTTCAAGGTTATTTGGGCTCTTACAGAACTTTGTATTTCTACGTAAATTTTAAAGTCTATTTGTCAGTTTCCAAACCATCAGCAAGAAAGCCCATTTGGGGTTTTGGTTGATATCACATTCAATAATAGATCAATTTGGAGACAATGGACATCTTCACAAGATTAACTTTTCCAATCCATGACCATGGTATACCTGAACGCTTACATTTTTATTATTGTTCAGTTGAAAATAATTTATAATTTTCTTGTCCTCTAAATTTTATTAGAGGTGGATTGTGTGATTTCCAAATATTTGGGTATTTTCTAGTTTTTTATTTCTAATTTAGTCCAATTATTGTCAGAGAAATTAGTCTGCTAAATTTAAAGCATTTGAAATTTGTTGAGACTTGTTCTATGGCCCAATCGATGGTCCATCCTGATAAACGTTCCATGTGCTCTAGAAAAGAACACATATTCTGTAGGTCTTACATGTAGCCTGTAAATATCAATTAAA
>NW_004444099.1:6098050-6102050 GCF_000243295.1 Trichechus manatus latirostris | reverse complement strand
GGTCTTCTTGATTGTTTCTTTATTATTATGAAATGTCACTCTTTATCTCTGATAACAATCCTTGTCTTCAAGCCTACCTCATCTGATAATATATATATATATATATATATATATATATTCCTTTTCCTTTAAATCCTATAAAGTATATCTCTGATGAACATCATATAATTGTGTTTTGTCTTTTAACTCTGTCTGATAATCTCTAACTTTAAAATTGGAATATTTAGTGTATATACAACTAATGTAGTTATTTATACAATGGGGCTGTTATGGGTCACTAAGGGCTTGTTTATTTTTCTCCTTTTATTCTTAAGCAATCTGATTGGATTATCTGATTATGTGATTATACAGATCCAATTATCTGATTGGATAATTTCTATTGATTTATTTTCAAGTTAACTTGAAGATGATGTCAGGTAGTTACTAAGGGGCCAGATAATAAAGGGTGTTTTATGTCATGATGAGATTCCTACTCTAGGTGAGATGGGAAACCATTGGAGAGTACAGAGCAGAAGATTGACATATTGTCTTAGGGTCACTCTGACTGTTGTGTGGAGAATAGACTATTGGGGGACAAGACTAAATAAGGAGACACCAGAGAAGCGGCTATCTCAGTAATCTATGGATAAATTAATGATAACTTGGCATAAGATAGTAGTGGCGGAGTTTGTAAGAAGTGGTTGGATTTGGGAAGTTATTTAAAGGTAGATAAGATATACTCAAGGTATAGAAATAAGATGGAACCAAAATGACTTGTGCATGGTGTTCAGGTTTTGTCTGAGCAACTAGACAAATGGAAGTTTCATTTATTGAGCTAAAAAACATAGGAAGTTAGACATATTTGAGGGTATCAAAAATTTGGTTTTAGTCATATTAAGATTGAGATGCCAATTATTCACCTGAATGGAGATGTTAAATAGGCACCTAGATAAACAGGTGTGGAGTTCAGAAGAATAGGTGCACATACAAGTAGATTAAAAGATTAGTATGCCCCGGGCTCTCTGTTAGCCCAGAACTAAAACTATTCCTGAGGCCAACTCTTCAAACAAAGATTAGACTGGACTATGGGACATAAAATGATACTTGTGAAGAGTGTGCTTCTTAGCTGAAGTAGATACATGAGATTAAATGTGCAGCTCTCGTCCAGAGGCGAGATGAGAAGGCAGAGAGGGTCAGGAGATGGTTGAATGAACATAGGAAATCTGGGGTGGAAAGGAAGAGTGTGCTGTCACAGAATAGGGAGAGCAAGTAGGGTCACATAACAATGTATGTATAAATTTTTTATGAGAGACTAACTTGAATTGTAAACTTTCACTTAAAGCACAACAGTAAAAAAAAAAAAAAAAAAAAGATTAGTATGAAAGGATGAGGAATTTCTCCAATGATTGATACTATTTTTTCTGCTACATAAAATGTGGGTGCTCAACTACAGCAAGGAGGGGGAAGGAGAGTTCACTGAAGATTTGAACCAAGAAGAGAAGATGTGAAATATTACTCTTAAAAGGTAAAATAATAAATGAATGTGTAATTATTAAGGTCCACTTAGAGGTCCTAAGTATGTTAAGAGCCCTCATGGTGCAGTGGTTAAAGCACTCAGCTGCTAACCAAAAGGTTGGCAGTTTGAATCCACCAGTCACTGTGCGGGAGAAAGATGTGGCAGTCTGCTTCTGTAAGGATCACAGCCTTAGATCTTTATGGGGCAGTTCTACTCTGTCCTATAGGGTTGCTATGAGTCGGAACTGACTCTGTGGCGATGGGGTTCGGTAAGTATACTAGGCCAATGATCATAAAAGTGTACTTCTCTTTAATGAATTCAGCCTTCAGCTGTAATCATCAGGGAGGTGGAGTGTGAACTTAACAAAGCTTCATTTGCCAGGTAATTGTGATAGATGAAGAGTGAAGTGAGGGAGATGCAGATGTATGCAACAGAAGGGCTTTACAATGATGAACCATGGTTTCAAAGCTAGGGAAAGTGGGAAGTGAGAAAACGAGAGAACAATTTGATCGTTGAGTTTGTAGTGTCAATAGATCGACAGTCCAGTTCCCACGTAGTGATAGAGTACAAGAGAAAGAGTAGTTAACTAGGATCTCACTGACATGGAAGTTGAGAGTAAGATTTTCTGTTCCACCATTATTAATACCATCCTGCAGATGGCCTCCTCTGCAGCTGAGTGGGTGGAAGTGGGAGTCATGAGAGGTCATACTCACACATTTAGAAGAGAGTATGGAGTGATATGTGAGAGAGACCTCTAAACTTCTCTATCTACTCAAAATTTGTAGGCGCCACTGAGAATTACAGCCCCTTGCTCACAGGAGAATCTGAAATGAGCACATACCCAAGAATTCAGCTGTGAATAATATGTCCCACATCCTTGAAGAGTGAATTTTCATTAGGGCTTCTGAGGTGGGATAAAATTTTCCTCCAGATCACAGCCCCCTGCTGTCAACAGAACCCACATCAGTCTCTACACTGAAAAATCTAACCCAAATGGTTTTCTCTGGCCAACTCATTAGAGTCTTGATATTTTCCTCATAACAACTCTTCATTTATTCCTTCTCTAATGCTTTTCCTTTCTTTATGTAGATATGAGTTTCTGACTTACATCATTTTCCTTGTCTCTCAAGAACTTCTTTTAACATTTCTTGCAAGGTAGGTCTATGGTGATGTATTCCCTCAATTTTTGTTTGTCTCAAAAAGTCTTTATTTCTCATTCACTTAAAAAATTTTCTTTTTTTTTGCTGGCCTGGCAGAGCTGGAGAAACCCCGAGACTATGGCTCCCGGACACCCTTTTAGCTCAGTAATGAAGTCACTCCCGAGGTTCACCCTTCAGCCAAAGATTAGACAGCCCCATAAAACGAAAGGAGACTAATGGGGCACAACAGTGCAGGGACAAAGACTAGAAGGCAGGAGGGGACAGGAAAGCTGGTAACCCAAGGTTGAGAAAGGACAGTGTTGACATGTCGTGGGGTTGTTAACCATTGTCATAAAACAATAGGTGTACTAACTGTTTAATGAGAAACCATAATTCAAAGGCATTAATTCTTCTTCAGTCTTCTTTATTCATTGTCCAGCTTTTGAATGCATATGAGGCGATTGAAAATACCATGGTTTGGGTCAGGCATGCCTTAGTCCTTAGAGTGACAGCTTTGCTTTTCAACATTTTAAAGAGGTCTTTTGCAGCAGATTTGCCCAATGCAATGAATCATTTGATTTCTTAACTACTGCTTCCATGAATGTTGATTGTTGATCCAAGTAAAATGAAATCCTTGACAACTTCAATCTTTTCTCCGTTTATCATGATGTTGCTTGTTGGTACAGTTGTGAGGGTTTTTGTTTTCTTTATGTTAAAGTATAATCCATACTGAAGGCTGTAGTCTTTCATCTTCATCAATAAGTGCTTCAAGTCCTCTTCACTTTCAGCAAGCAGGGTTGTGTCGTCTGCATATCACAGGTTGTTAATGAGTCTTCCTCCAATCCTGTTGCCCCGTTCTTCTTTATTGTCATGGATTGAATTATGTCCCCCAAAAAATGTGTGTATCAATTTTGCTGGGCCATGATTCCCAGTATTGTGTGGTTGTCCTTCATTTTGTGATTGTAATTTTATGTTAAAGAGGATTAGGTTGGGATTGTAACACCCTTACTAAGGTCACATCCCTGATCCAATGTAAACGGAGTTTCCCTGGGGTGTGGCCTGCACCACTTTTTGTCGTTTGTAAGAGATGAAAGGAAAGGGAAGCAAGCAGAGAATGGGAGATCTCATACTACCAAGAAAGCAGTGCCGGGAGTAGAGCGTATCCTTTGGACCTGAGGTTCCTGCTCTGAAATGCTTCCAGAACAAGGGAAGACTGATGATAAGGACCTTCCTCCACAGCCAACAGAGAAAGTTTTCCCCTGGAGCTGACGCCCTGAATTTGGACTTGTAACCTACTAGACTGTGAGAGAATAAATTGCTCTTTGTTGAAGCTATCCACTTGTGGTATTTCTGTTATAGCAGCACT
>NW_004444099.1:6094591-6095593 GCF_000243295.1 Trichechus manatus latirostris | reverse complement strand
GATGAACTCTGATCAGTAGAAAAAAATATTATTTCCTTTAAAATGAGTAGCACTTTTACTGAAACCAACTATCTCTGTCTGCAAGCCAAAGTAATTTGAAACAGTCTGTTTGATATGTGTCTTCAGTGGAAGAACCCAATTTCCTAGTTATGTTGGCTTTCAATGAATCAAAATAGTCTCAAAGAAAGGATGATATATTTCTAAAATAGAATGAAAGTAACGAAGAAAAGTTGGATCAATTACTGTAGGGTGTCTTAGAAAATTTTCCAGATGGAAATTCTTTATAGTTAAGTTTTTGACATAGATGTAATAGACACATTTTTTCAATTTGTCTTCTTCCTTTCAATGACATACACTCTATTCTCAAATCTGTTATGAATTTATATAACCAGGATGATCCATTTTATTAACCTGAGGTACACATACAGCACATTTCAAATTTTTCTTTCAAGATCTCACCTGCTTATACTAATATGTCTTCTCTTTCCCTTTTGTATCCATGACAAGTCAGAAGTGTTCCAGAATCAAGGAAGTTTACTCAATCCGTCTGCCTTTCTGTCTCTTTCTCTATCAAATTGATTATTTTGATAAGGCTATTATAGATAAGTTCTATAGGCTTTCAAAGAAAGGAGAGATAATTTCTGATTTCAGTGGTCAATAAAAGATCCTTGGAGGAGCTAACATTACAGCTAGGCTTTAAAAAAAGTATCGTTCTTTGAGAGGTTGTGATTTGGGGAAAGAAGTCTCTTCAAATGTAGGTAGGGGTTCAGGTGATATCACCCACAGTGAATATAGATTGTAAGTAGGTTGCATATAGGAAAGCACAGTTTAACCGCCATATTGATGAATATACACTTATATTGAACACAAAATCTTTGCTGAACTTGTCTTTCTAAAAATTTCCTAAAGCAAGGAGGATTTAATTTCATTTATTTGTTAATTTAGTCATTTTTTTCAGTTTGTTTATGTAGCCCTTTCAAATAGCATGTATTAAATGTCTAC
>NW_004444099.1:6091380-6092304 GCF_000243295.1 Trichechus manatus latirostris | reverse complement strand
ATATCTGTTTAAACTTTGTTAGTCTGAGCCCTGGTGGAGCAGTGGTTAACAACTTGGCTGCTATCCAAAAAGGTCAGCAGTTCAAATCCACCAGCTGCTCCTTGGAAACTCTATAGGGCAATTCTACTCTGCCCTTTAGGGTCGCTATGAATCAGAATCGACTCGATGGCAACAGCTTTGGTTTCGTTTAGTTTATTACAGGTAGTCCCCAAGTTATGAATGAGATCCGTTCAAACTGTGACTTTAAGTGAGATTTATAGGGAAGTTGGAACAGTTGCGTATGGTTCTTATTTAGCCTTACTGTAGTGCTAGAAAAGGCTCGAAGTGTTTCCATGATTTAAAAGCTGCATATGCAGCAAGTTAAGGTGATTTTTATGAATAATTTGGTGTAAGTAGGAGTTGGTTCAATCGTTTAAAAGTGAGAGCAAATTTACATAACAATAAAGGGCAAGTATAAATTGTAAGTTGGTTGGTTGTAACCCAGGGACTGCCTGTACTTTCTTTTTATATTATATTTACATATAGCTAGCGTGATTTCTGTTTACCCAACAGTACCCTGATTGAGAGCTATCGTTCTTTTTGGACTTCAAGCTTCCACTTAGGATGTAGAAAGTTGGAGAGAGTATTGTTCCCACCATTACAACAAGAGCAACAACAAAAAACTCTGGACAATTTGCAAAATTCAAAACCTTCCTTGACCCCTTCAGAAAGCAGAGTTTGTAGGGCAACTAACTAACCTGAAATGTAAAGATAGACAAGCACCTTCATGGAGATGTGGAAGAAAGCTCTTGTTTAGCTGGGGCACATCTACTGGACATCACTAAGTATTCAGCAAAAAATCATTAACAAATGGTAAAGGCCAAGTGTTGGCTAGCAAGACAATATGTAAACCCTGGGGGCTATAGACACAAGGGGAGTTTATGC
>NW_004444099.1:6083485-6084926 GCF_000243295.1 Trichechus manatus latirostris | reverse complement strand
TTAACAGGCCAGTGTCTTAAATGCCATCTGCTCAGACTGACCTTGTGAACCTTGGTCACAATGCTAAAGTCTTTGATATCCTGTTTATTTTCTTCTTGCACAGTATCACATACATTCTTTATTAATTATTTATTGTTTCTTCCTTCTCACCAGGATATTTGCTCCATTAAGACAGAGACTTTGCCTGTCTTGTCCATCATTGTATCCTAGCCTATTGCCTAGAACATTATAAATACTAAAAAATATTTTTGTTTCCTTTTTGTTTAGATTGATGGAGAATATATTATGATTCCATAGTATTTCCATTACTGGCTTATTACTTATAACTTTGTGGGTTTATAGTATTCATTTTTAACTCATCTCAGCCTTTCAATAATATTCTACTAGTTGAAATAGAGTATGAGGAACTTCAACAGTATGCTTCCATTTTCTCTCTCTACAATATTGCCATACATTTTAAATTTACATATGTTAAAAAAACTCGTAATACAGTGTTATTATATGTATTTGTTATAAATAGTCAATTAAATTTTAAAAGATTACAGATAATAAAAATGCATTTTATATTATTGTATAATTTTTTTTTCCATTTCTGATGCTCTTTATTTCTTTCTGTGCATCCAGATTTCCATTTGGTATCCTATTTCCTCTACCTGAAAAACTTCTTTTACTCTTTCTTGTAGTGCAGGTCTGCTGGCAATGAATTCTCTGTTTTTGTCTTTCATTTTTGAAAGATATTTTCACTAGGTATACAATTCTGGTTGACAGCCATTGTTTTGTGGGCTGCATATTTTTTGAGAGGAAATCTGTTGTAGTTTTTACCTTCTTTTGTTTCTCTATACGTAATATTTTTTTTTTCTCTAACTGACTTAAGAGTTTCTGTTTTTGCTTGTTTTGCAGCAACTTGATTATAATGTGTCTAGGGCTTGTGTTTTTCTTCTTGCTATCTGATTCTGCTTGAGGTCCTTTGGGCTTCTTTGATTTGTGGTGTGTGGTCTTTAATTTTGTTAAGTTCTTAGCCATCATCTCTTCAAATATATCTTCAGCCTTGCTGTCTCTCTCATCTCCTGCTGAGACTCTAATTAAACATGTTTAAAAAAAAAAACAAAACCGTTGCTATCGAGTTGATTCTGACTCATGGCGACCCTGTATGTTACAGAGAAGAACTACTCCATAAAGTTTTCTTGGCTGTAATGTTTACAGAAGCAGAAATGATGCAGTACCAGAAGGTGAGAATGGCTGTTTCCTTGACTTAGCCTCCCTGTTCATATCCTGTTTGATTCAAGGTATAGAGCTAAAACCTTGGAATACCATTATCATAAGCGTTGGCTTCTCTGCCATAGCTATATGTTTCAGTTATTTATTGCTGTGTAAAAACATCACCCCAGAGCTTATTATTATTTCTCAAGATTGTGTAGGTGTAGAATTCAGAGTTGTTCTT
>NW_004444099.1:6081770-6082713 GCF_000243295.1 Trichechus manatus latirostris | reverse complement strand
TTTGATTATTCTCTCCTTAATTTATATACATCTTCTGCATATTTTGCCACTCACAGCATACCAAAAAGTGTGAAGAGAAACAGTACCCTAATACTGACTCATGTGATGTGGCTGAGTCTATCTACATGGTGACAGAATTGATCATAATCAAGATATATCTTGTTTTTTTCTACTGTGTCCCAAACAGATGCTAACCATTTGCTCTAGATGGGTATAGACCACTGTGGTAATACTGCTAGGTAATGTGGCAGATGTTTCAGTAAGAGTTCTTGAAGCTAGAGATTCACTTAAATTGAAGTGTGCAGTGATGATAGGACATCTAATTTTACATGTAATGGGACTAGAAATTTAAAATATATGGGGAGCTATAAGTAAGACTTTTTGAATACGAGAGACTAAATGCATTTTTCTCTCCTATAACAATTATTCTTGAGATCTATTTAGTGTCTCCATAGGGATTGCATAGGTTATGACTCAATCTCCATTTTATACTGAGAACAATCTTGAAATTCATTTGTTTCATTTCATTTAACTAGTTTTTTTAAAGGTTTGAATCTTCTTACATGCAATCAAATTGTTTCAAATGATACCTTCGGTAGGAAAGAGAATTGGGTAAAATAATGTGCTGGCGGGTGATTTTGACATGTAAAAGGGGCACAGAATTATGCCTGCCTAAAAACTGAGTACATGACCCATCAGATATCCCCTTTGATTATACATGTTGTTTTTCTTTTTTCTTTTGCTAATAGCCTGTTTGATATTTAAGTGTCTTGCACATAATAAATGCTCAGTAAACATCTATGGAGTGACTATTTAAGGATGAAAATACAAAAAACTTTTTTTTTTTTGCACAGTGAGTTGTATAAAAAACTAGGTGTTAATGCATCTGGGAGCAGGATTATATAAATCAACTGGAAAATAGCCAATTTTTTAAGATTTAGAT
>NW_004444099.1:6077511-6078720 GCF_000243295.1 Trichechus manatus latirostris | reverse complement strand
GGGCCTCTTTCCTTTCCATATAAAGTTAATGATTAGCTTTTCCATCTCTTTAAAGAATGTTGTTGGAATTTGGATCGGGATTGCATCATATATGTAGATTGCTTTGGGTAGTATTGACATTTTCCCAATGTTAATCTTCCTATCCGTGATATGGTATGTTTTTCAATTTATGTAAGTCTCTTTTGGTTTCTTGCAGTAGTGTTTTGTAGTTTTCTTTGTATAAGTCTTTTAGATCCCTAGTTAGATTTATTCCTAAGTATTTTATCTTTTAGGGCTTATTGTAAATGGTATTGTTTTCCTGATTTCCTTTTTGGTGTTCTCTTGGTTAGTGTAGAGAAATCCAACTGATTTTTAATGTTTATCTTGTATCCTGCCACTTTGCTGAATCCTTCTATTAGTTCCAGTAGTTTTCTTATGGTATCTCTGGGATGTTCTATGTATAGGATCATATCCTCTGTGACTAGGGATAGCTTTATTTCTTCCTTACCAATATGGATGCACTTTATTTCCCTTTCTTGCCTTACAATAAAGAACTTCCAGTACAATATTGAGTAAGAGTGGTGATAAAGGACATCCTTGTCTGGTTCTCGTTCTCAAGGGGAATTCTTTCAGTCTCTCTCTGTTGAGAGTAATACTGACTGTTTATTTTGTATGTATGCCCCTAATTAGGTTGAAGAATTTCCCTTTTATTATGTTTTGCTGACAGTTTTTATCAGGAAAGTGTGTTGGATTTTATCAAATGCCTTTTCTGCATCAATCGAGATGATCATGTGATTCTTTTCTTGGTTTTATTTATGTGGTGAATTACATTAATTGATTTCCTAATGTTGAACTATCCTTGCATCCTGGTATGAATCCCACTTGGTCATGATTTTTTTTTTGATATGCTGTTGAATTCTATTGGCTAGAATATTGTTGAGGATTTTTGCCTTTATATTTATGAGGGATATTGGTCTATAATTTTCTTTTTTAGTGGTGTCTTTGGCTTTGGTATCAGGGTTATGCTGGCTTCATAGAATTAATTCAGGAGTATTCCTTCCTTTTGTATGTTCTGGAATAGTTTGAGTAGAATTGGTGTCAGCTCTTCTCTGAATGTTTGGTAGAATTCTGTAGTGAAGCCATCAGGGCCAGGGCTTTTTTTCTATTTTTTTATGACCTCTTCAATTTCTTCTTTTGTTATGGGTCTTTTCAAATTTTCTACATCAGTTT
>NW_004444099.1:6067109-6074892 GCF_000243295.1 Trichechus manatus latirostris | reverse complement strand
GGATCACTCGTCTAGCTGCATGGAAGTGCTCACCACCTATCTCCGGTTATGTGGGGTAGGATGCCACTGAGAGTAGGCTGGGTGGATGCTGGCCTCCAGCTGTCATTGGTCCAGCAGTGTGAGAGTGCTCAGAGCCACTTGCTGTGTGGACGGGGTGGTGGGTGGGAGGGGTGGAGCAGGCAGCTGGTGGAGTAGCTCTGGGGAATTATCCAGTGGGTGAGGCGGAGTGGGCAGCTGGAGTAGCACCAGAGCACTCTGCTACCACGTCTCAGTGGGGTCAGTGGGTGGGAGGAGTGGGGCAGGTGGGTGGACCACCAGAGTGCTCTGCTGCCATTGCTCGTCAGGGTTAGTGGGTGAGAGGGGCAAGCAGCTGGGTGAGCGCTAGAGTGCATTACTGCTGCTGCTTGGCCGGTTGGACAGATGAGAGGGCAGGATGGATGAGTGCAGGCTCTCTGCCATCACCACTTCATGGGGTTGGTGGTTGTGGGGGTTGGGTGGGTGGGGAGCAGGGGACTCATACTGTGGTCTCTGGCGGTCCGGGCTATAGGGATGTGGGGGTCATGCCACTAGTCAACAAGAGGGTAGGGTAACGGAGAGCATGCACCTCTGGTCACTGAGTGAGTGTGCCTATGCACTTCCTATTGGCTGTTGCCCGCAATCAGGACCTGGCCCTGACTAAGTGCGAGGAGGGGGTGCTGCCCGTGTTCCATCAGATGCAAGATCTCCTTCTGACACTCTATGGATCTAATGGTTGGGGGCACTACTGTCTCTGGGTCCTGGCTCCCTCCCTGCTTTATGGACACCAAGATCTCTAGAGCTTTCACCTTCCTTCCTATACTTCCCCTCATTAGATCCAGTTCATGTCCTGCTCACCTTGCTTCACTCGAGGTATGTCGACACAGTTACTCTTTTGTTGGAAATCCCATGTAGTTGACTTCCTGAACTCCTCAGCTGGGATTGCTGCTGGCTTTGTTTCAAGATGGCCACACTGTGCTGGGCTGGCTGGGAGGACACTTCTGTTCTGTATCTCTCCTTGTTCACTGTTTTCAATCAGTTTCTTCTACCAGTCAGTACTTGATCTGTTCCTTTATCCTTTCATTTGATGCTCAGGGTTCCAGGATTGTCATCTATATCTGTTTCACTTGATTTTTTGGGTCTTTACTGTAGAGGGACAGTATGATGTGTCTGATTAAGCCGTCATCTTGGCTCCTATTTTTTTAAATAGCTGTGTAACCAAAGGTTTGTCTCATCATTTGATAAAAGTTGGAAAGGTGGTATATGGGTGGGCTGGGGAGGGAAAAGGTGTTGTGAATTATTGAAAAATTATCCTATAGCTCTAAGATTCTATAATTTGAATAAAACTTAAACTATTAACTGGTACTTCAGATGGGTATTATTAGTACCAACCAGCTATATATTTATGTTTACATTTTAAAATAAAGCATTTTAAGTTAATGCTTAACCAATCCGTTTATGATTTTAAAGTAATCTTGCTATATATTTTTTTTTTAGAGGTTTGATATTGGATTTAAATTCAGGAGTGAAGTATATGCCACTGTATGTAACTTTTAAAATTGATATATAATTGAATTTGATGTGGAAAAGAGATGATGATTTCATTTTCTAGCTAACATCTAATTGATTGCATATATTTTCCAAAACAGCTTTTCTCCCCCCAAAATTGCAGAAGGTGGGGAAGTAAGGTGTATCATGTCTTATCCAGAAATGTTGGAATACTGGAAGAAGGAAATTGGTTGATCTTTGAAAAAAATCTTTGTCACTAGATTGTTTTATTGAAATTCCATTTCAGAGTTCAGACTCTTGATATTTACTCTTGCCTTTATCCACATATATATGCAAATAAAAGAACATGATGCCATTTCTCTTACTGTTTTCCAACATCTATATGCAAACTGTTACTTTGAGCCATCCACATTTCTTTTTTCAGCTGCCTTAATCTTTCATGAAATTGAAATAGAAAAGCTTCAACTTTAACCGTATAGTGTGAGTTTGCATTATTCAAAATTAATTTATATTTCAAAAGATCCTATATACAAGCCAGTGCCTGAATTTGTCTTAGAAAGATCCATTTTATAAGGGGTAGACTTAATTTAATAGGGTTTGGCAGCAAGTTCACATGCAGAAGAAACACAGTGAAAAGGGCTCCTTTATTCTATCTCCTTCCTGAAAATAACAGTTTACCGTGTAAGTCAGGTGGCACTGACTTTATAAAGCAGCATTGGGGAAGAGGTGGAGGATAGACCAGGACATTCCTGTGTATGGAATCAGGCTACTCTGACCTGGGGATACAAAGGATATCACAGTAATAGCCACTAATCAGAACATCTTTGTTTCTGGTTTGGCTGTCCACAAAATTGCCCACAAAAAGCTCTTCTGGACATCTCAAGGCATATCTCCCATGTGATTTGCAAGCTGGTCTTCTGGTAATCAGTATGTTTTCCATGATTATTCCTCTCTGTTGACCTGGCTAGTTGCCTATGAAGTCTGCCAATTTTACCAGTCTGCTGAAAGTCACTGATTTTTGCCTTACAATTGCTGATCCCTGATGCTGGATATGCTAATATATAGGCCAAGAGTGCTATTCCTAGTGCCTTCAGCTGTTGAAAGCAACACTACTACCCACTGTTGAAAGATTTTGTTTCCCATTGCTGAAGCCATTGGCACTTGGTACAGCTGTCACATTGGTTTTTCATATTCCCAAATTCTTTAGTTTGGACAAGCTCTTTCATCATAGCCCGCTTGGCCAAGGACTCAGGCATGAGTCCATGTGGGCTGGTTCAGGGTATAAACTAAATTACCTCTCTTGACATAGGCCAAGTTTATTTTGCATCAAACTTACACACTTTGACTCTTTTTTTCTCACGGGTTGAATTATTTTGTAGCAGGCTCCTTGATACCTTATGGAAATTGAACACTAAAAAAGCCTAATCCTCAGTCTTCTGGAAATAATAAGACATACATAAATTTTAGTGAGAAAAATTATTTGGAAGTAATTGGAATTAATGTCATACTAATGATAAATATTAAATAAATACAATTATTTTAAAATAATTTTACTTTTTTTTTCTTTTATGCTGGTGGTTATATTGTGGAGAAGAGATAAAGATAGCATCTTACTATGTCAAATTGCATGAATCTTTTGGCACAAAGTGGTTTTATATTCTGGAGGTAGTAAAAGCCCTTAGCAGAAGGCTTTCTCTAGGGATTTGAACATTATTGCAGATGCAGATATATTCTGATTTACTATGTAGTACAATTGTTAAGAAATGAAAAAAGGCAAGAATCTTTGTCAGTTTGTATAAACTTTGGGAGACAGTCTGCTAAACATAAAGCTGCCCAAGGTTTTTGCACAGGAGTGGCTACAGAATTCACCTTTTGCAAGAAGGCTGCTCTTCTGTTTGAGAAAGAAAACAATTCCAGCAGGCCATTTAGTTAGAAGAAAGTAAAGCCTTGATCTTGCTCTGAAATGGAAAGTTTGAAATACTTTTAAAGTTTCATCCTCATCATAAGGATGGATATTTCTTTCTTTATGCACAGCAGTGAGTTGGATGGATGGACCTTGAAAACATTATGCTAAGTGAAAGAAGCCAGACACAAAGACCCCATATTGTATGATTTTATTTCTTTGAAATCTCCAGAATAGGTAAGATTGGTGATTGCCAGGGACTGGGGGCAGGGGTGAGAGTGTGGGTGGGGAGTGACTGCGTATGGGTACAGGGCTTCCTTTTGGGGTGATGTAAGTGTTGTGGAATTAAATAGTTGTGATCATTGCACAACATTGTGAATGTACTAAATGTTATTGAATTGTGTATTTTAAGATGATTAAAATGGTAAGATTTTATGTTATGTGTACTTTGTCATAAAAAAAAAAAAACCAACAAACAAAAACCAATGAGTTGGAAATTTAGGCTCCTAGGAGTGAGTTCAGAGTCAGGAGAACTGATTCCTCTTCATGAGAAGTAAGCCAGCTTCTACAACATGGTAGAGGGGAGTTGGAGCTTAGGAAAGAGAAATCAAGCAGATGACTCGCTCTGAAGGGATATGGTCAGTTGATTCTATTAGCAGTGATACCAGATACCATTTTGGTTCTTTACTGAAGCATAATATAACTTCCCCAAGGCGTAGTAGCTTAAACAATGAGATGTCCTTTCTCATGATTTTGTGGGTTAGTTGGGTGGTTCTTCTGCTCCACAAGGTGTCACTGGGGTCACTCATACAGCTGTTTTTGTCTGGGTGATGAGTGGGGCTAGAAGGTGAGATTTAATTTCCAGTCTGGGAGTCTTGGTCCTGCCTTCTGGCTGGTACTCTTCAGCTTTCTTTTAGTGGTTCCTCCCTCCCTATGGTGATTAATCCACTAGAGCCTCTCCAAGTGGTCTCACTTGGTAGCAGGATAGCCAAACAAGTTGCCATCCAGTTGACTCCAACTCATGACAACCCCATGTGTGTCAGAGTAGAACTGTGCTTCATAGGGTTTTCAGTGGCTGATTTTTCTGAAGTAGATCTTTAGACTTTTCTTCTGAGGCACCTCTGGGTGGACGTAAACCTAGATTTAAAGACAACCCAGTGGCTAGGCTCCAAGAACGTGAAAGTGGAAGTTACATGTCTCTGAAGGGCTAGACCCGGAACTGGCACACTGTCACTTTGATTCCATTCTGTTGGTCAAAGTATTTCACATGGCCAGTTCATTTTCAAGGGAAGAGGAAATAGATTCCATCTATTTATGGAGGACAGAATACTCATACAAAGAGGAAATGCTTAATAACCAATTTTGGAAACTACCAAAAATACCCTATTTCATAATTTCATTTTTAGTCATGTAATTTCCTCTCCAAACTGTTAGTATAGTAAATTAAAGTTTTTATGCAGATTTTTGTTCACTGTGTTAGAGTGAATTAAGGGATGACTCAGTGTCCATTCTGAATGGAAGCAGGAAGAGAAAAGGGCCATAGGCATGGGTACAGTCAGTACGAGATGAACTTCTGGAAGTGGAAAGACTATCTGAAGGAAAATGGACGGCAAAGGTAATAAATGAAAACCATAAAAAAAAAAAAAAAAAGCCAAACCCATTGCTCTCAAGTCAATGCCGACTCATAGCGACCTTATGGGAGAGAGTAAAACTGCCCTACAGGGTTTCCAAGGTTGTAAATCTTTACAGAAGCAGACTGCCACATTTTTCTCCCATAGAATAGATAGTGGATTCGAACCGTCAATCTTTTGGTTAGCAGCTGAGCGCTTAACCACTGCATCACCGGGGCTCCTTAAATGAAAAACATAATACATAAAAGTACATACCAAGTATTTTGTAGGGAGTCTGATAAAAACTGAAGAAGGGGAGCACAATAAAAGACTTTCCTCAATAATGCAGAAATGAAGCTCGTACTAAGTTTGGGCTATTAAATAGAGAAACAATGATACTTTAAGACTGGAAAAATGTGGAATCATTTAGGTTACATAAGGATGCTGTTCAGAGGCTGCTGTATGTTTAGTGAAAATTAGTTGTTTCTGTCATTCCAGTGAGAAGATACAACTAAGTTTTTACTTTGAATGTTATGAAGATAGTAGAGACAGAATGTTATGAATGAAATCTTTATTCCCGAATTCTACTTTACTTCACACTGATCCCATCACATAGAATACACCTATCTTTTTATTTCACTTGTCAAAATTCTCTCTCTCCTGAAGAATGCAGTTTAAGATTACTGCTTTTTAGGAAGTTTCCCTTAAAAATTATAGTACTCATACCATTCTCACAAAGTCACTTGCTTTTATAGATGTTGAAAAAAAACTGGCAAATTTTTTTTAAATGATGTTTTAAGAGGATATTATCATGAACACATTTTATGTTGAATAATTTTCATAAAAATATTATTGTCCTTCATTCATAACGTGTCTATTAATACACAAAACAGTCTTACAATTATTTGATTGTATGTTTCTACCTCCGTTACAGTCGGCCCTCCATTTCCGTGAGTTCCACATTTGCGGATTCAACCAACCTCGGATTGAAAATAGTCGGGGGAAAAAGAAAAAGTTCGGAAGAGCAAAACTTGAATTTGACGCGTGCCAAGCACTAGGCTATATCCAAGAGAATGAAGTGACGCATAGGCATACCCCACTGTAGCTTCCCGCCGTTTCACAAATCCTCAGTCCGTTTCTAGCACTAATTGTTTGAGCATTGTTCACCTTGCCTCTCTCGCTCGCTACTGGTGGTGTGCGCACCCTTTTTTTCTGTGGGAGAAAATGCTCCTAAAGAGCAATGAAACGGTCAAAGCAGTCCCTGAAAGGCTAAGTGTGAGGGGGTTGAGGAGAGCAAGCGGAAGGATTGCCAGGCTAGTAAGAGATGGCTGGCTAGCTCTGTACAGCGGTACAGCCGCCGGAATTTCAAGATCACAGGTGAATCGGCATTGCTGATGTCCAGGCAGCATCAGCGTTCCCAGAAGAGCTCAAGAAACTCATAGAAGAGACAGGCTACCTTCTGGAGCAAGTCTTCAGTTGTGATGAAACAACTGTTTACGTAGCATTTACATTGTGTTAGGTATTATAAGTAATCTAGAGATGATTTAGAGTATACGGGAGAATGTGCGTAGGTTATATGCAAATACTATACCATTTTATCTAAGGGACTTGAGCGTCTACGGATTTTGATTTCCCCCTGGGGAGAGGGGTTCTGGAACCAACCCCCCTGGACACGGAGTGATGACTATCCTTACAAAAGTATTTTCGGATTTGCCTTGTTCTATTTTCACTGTTACTGTTGAACAACAGAGTGACGTATTATTAGAGCTAAGATGAATTAATATGATGAAATGTTATTTTAGAGACATCTGAACCCAGTATGCAAATGGATACTAGATTAATGGTAAATAAATAATTTATGTAGTATAATTTGGCTTTATATATGGCTGTTATATGCCATTAATTTCTAGAAGGTAGAAAAGGAAACGTGTGTCATTTGATGTTAAGAGAATCAAAGTGTCATCATCTGCATATAATAAGGAAAATCTCTGTCATTAAGAGCATATACATATTAAAAGCTAGAAAGAGATACGGATTTTTTATTAAAAGCACAAATTATTCTTATTGGGAAAGGATTATATGGTATCTTTTTCTCTCAGAGTGAACATTTTGACTGCCCCCTAGAGGAAAAAGAAACCTGTCTTCTGGATACAAAATAAACCCATCTTACTTAAGTCATTAATCAATGGTAATATTTAAAATATATAGCAACCTCTGTGACAGTGGCTATATATCACCTGGAATGAAGACATTTCTGTGTTTTAGTAACCTGTATACTCATGGCAGAAACATGTTTGAATTTCAGTTGTTGTTAGGTGCCATCGAGTTGGCTCCGATTGATAGTGACCCTATGTATAACAGAATGAAGTGTTGCCTGTTCCAGCACCATCTTCACAATCATTGCTGTTTGAGCGGATTGTTGCAGCCACTGCGTCAGTCCGTCTCGTTGAAGGCCTTCCTCGTTTTCACTGACGCTCTACTTTACCAAGCATAATATCCTTCTCCAGGGACTGATCCCTCCTGAATTTCAGTACTGGCATTTTTTTTCTCCCCTATGTAGCAAACTGTATTCTTTGAGCACCTCACTGGTAATTTAGCAGCAAAGATGAATATCTACTTTCTGTTCTCTGTAAAAGTTATTATCTAGGAGGAAAGGGTCTAAAGTACCTAGACAGCCAAATAAGTTATATGTTTAAATATAAACTGGGTGGAACATATTTAAGTATTATTTAAGATTAGAAAAGGA
>NW_004444099.1:6066209-6066966 GCF_000243295.1 Trichechus manatus latirostris | reverse complement strand
TATACATCCTAGGCGTACAAGAGGGTGGAGGGGGGATCATACCTCAGGTAAGGGGAACAGATCAGCAAGAAATAGGAGCCTTCACGCACCCAAGGGGTATAGGACCTTCTGAAGAATGGCCTGTGTTGGACTACCAATAACTCATGTGTCTGCCATGCTGACATATTATTTTGGTGTCAGGTACAGTTTGACAACCCTGAATAGCAAATCGATTCACTTTAAGTTTCATTAGTTTTTATTATTAAGTAACATGTGCCACAGATTTTCTCATTGTCATTATAAGTCTGAACCACATTCCTTCCAGCTCTCAAGTCCAATAGAAAAATATTCTCTAGGTCAAAATAGCCCTCTCAAAATGACCACATAACTCAGCTCTGAAAAAGTAGTTTCTTTCATTTGACTTAATAAGCTTGAATGGGTGAAACTACCTATTCACACCTATTGTTTTTTTGAAATCCACTCTTGGGTCAAGTGCATTCCTACTGAGAAAGACAGCACCAGAAGGATCTATATATTTACACCCCTGTTTTTGTAACTGTAGGGGAAATAGAATTCGCTTAAAGCAAAATCAAACAAGCAAACGGAAGTAAACCAGTCTTGATTTCCCTGTCCAAACCTCTAACTCGCAATTATGGATCATTGAGATGTGTTGCCCAAAACAGATGATAGCTAAATAGGCTAGAATATATTTTTAAGAGAAAAAGTATATCTAAGTATAGCAGATAGATAGAGAAAAAAGGTAGATGTGTGTGTGTGT
>NW_004444099.1:6048832-6050066 GCF_000243295.1 Trichechus manatus latirostris | reverse complement strand
TGGGTTGTACATAAGTTGGACATTCATAACCAGGGGACTGCCTAATGGTAAAACCAAACTAAATGCAAATGAAGGAAATAGTAATAAGAGGAGAAAATAAATACGGTCTTGTGAGATCCAACTTAATCTTGTGATAGGTAGGGTGAAGTTTGGGAAGTACTTGAGTAGCAGGCAAAAGTAAGATCATGTAGAAAAAGACTTGGAGAGTCAATAAAAGAGGATGTGCTGAGCTTGTGTGCTTGAGAGTTTTTTGGGCAAGAAACTGTCTTCCTTTTCTCCCATTGATCTGGTCTCAAATACTTCATTATGTTTCCCAGAATCCCTTTCCCTATGAGGGGTTGGAATTTGTTGACCAGAGAAACTTGTGAGAAAGTTAAGGCAGAAAGAAGGGGAGGCTATTATTCTCGGGAGGGTATTTGATCAACACAGTGGCTTTGTCAATCAGTCATGGTGGTCTTCCTCATACACCACCCATGAGCCCTCACTTTGTAGTCATGTGCAACTTTGAAGACTCTCCTCTAAGCTTGGGCCACCACTCACATTCTCGTGCTTCAGGCTGTGATCTTTACTGTTGACTCTCTGACCTTCATGTCAGCTCTCCTGACTTTCAGAGGCACCTTCTCTGACACACATACCCCCAGGTCATCCAGTAGTTGCGTCAGCCCCTGCTTCAGTGTAAAACCATTTATACCCCAAATGCAAGAAGTGGCTCCACTTTTCCTGACAGAGCCCTGGCTGATGGAGTCATATTTGAATAAGTATGGTAAGATACAGAGAGTAAAGAAGAAATTCAAGTGAAATGAATAAATAGTAAATAAAGTGAATGAATACAATAAATATGAAATGTAAAACAATAACTAATGAATAAATGAAACAAATAAATAATGAATGAATAACGAAAAAGGTGAAATTACAGTAGCAATGGAGTAGAAGGCCAGGGTGATAGGAACAGCCATAGCAGAATGAGGCAAAAACAGTGTATAGTACATTGTCTGTAGAGACTGTAAAAACAATTATAAAACCAACTAAATTTCTTTCTGCTTCTTATTATTATCATGAGCCCCACAATTCTAAACTGCGTCAGTGGTAAAATACTTCCTGTGGGGTGGACCTCTCCCATTCTCCCTTGGTTCACCATTGGAATAAAAAAAAAAAAAAAAATAGTCAAAGCATATACATGCAACTTATCTCAACAGATATAGATGGCTCCTTGGCAATTGGAACTTGACTATAT
>NW_004444099.1:6046775-6047660 GCF_000243295.1 Trichechus manatus latirostris | reverse complement strand
GAATCAGAAAAGAAGCTTATCCTGTACCTGAACGGTTGCTAGTATTTCTAACGTTAGTGTTGTTATTGTTAGGTGCTGTCTAGTCAGTTCTGACTCACAGTGACCTTGTGTACAACAAAACAAAACACTGCCTGGTCCTGCACAACCCTTATGATAGTTGTTATGTTTGAGCCCATTGTTACAGCCACTGTGTCAATCCATCTCATTAAAGGTCTTCCTCTTTTTTCACTGACCTTTTACTTTACCAAGCATGATGTCCTTACCCAAGGGCTGGACCCTTCTGATAACATGTCCAAAGTATGTGAGACTAAGTTTCGCCATCCTCGCTTCCAAGGAACACTCTGGCAACATTTCTTCCAAGGTAGACTTGTTCATTCTTCTGGCAGTTCATGGTATATTCAATATTCTTCCCCAACACAATAATTCAAAGACATTAATTCTTCTTTGGTCTTTCTTATTCATTGTCCAGCTTTAGCATACCTGTGAGGCAATTAAAATATCATGGCTTGTGTCAGGCACACCTTAGTCCTCAAAGTGACATCTTTGCTTTTTTTAACACTTTAAACAGGTCTTTCGCAGCAGATTTGCCCAATGCACTACGGCCTTTGATTTCCTGACTGCTGCTTCCATGGGTATTGATTGTAGATCCAAGTAAAATGAAATCCTTGACCACTTTAAACTTTTTGCATATATTGTTTATTGGTCCAGTTGTGAGGATTTTTGTTTTCTTTATGTTGAAGTGTAATCCATACTGAAGGCTATAGTCTTTGATCTTCATCAGTAAGTGCTTCAAGTCCTCTTCACTTTCGGCAAGCAAGGTTGGGTCATCTGCATATTGCAGGTTGTTAGTGAGTCTTCCACCAAACGTGATGATGCATTCCTCTT
>NW_004444099.1:6043067-6044274 GCF_000243295.1 Trichechus manatus latirostris | reverse complement strand
TTCCATAAAGTAGTCTGGAAAACAGAAGCTAATTTTCACACTTAAGAGGATATTTTTTAGGAAGGCCATTCCATTCCTAATGTTAATAGAAGTTGTAATCGGGGCAGTGGAATTTCATATTTACATATGATGATAGTTACAAAAGAATTTTTAGATGGTGTATTTCAGAGAAAACAGATGAAATTCATTTGGAATTCAAAATGTAATCTTGATATAAAATGATTTTTCTGCTTAGATCTAGTCTAATGTTCAGACTCTGAATATTTACAAATTAAAATTCTCTCTAAAAAAATGATTCTGTAGCTACATACAAGGAACAGTAAATGTCATTGTATTGCTTTTTGGATATGATTATTTGAATGTGCTTCCTATAAAAACTCTGTTGGCATTTTCACTATATATGCTGTGTACTTGAATACTGTAATTTAATTTTTCTTTCAACAGTTGAGAATGTTTCAGAAATAGCAAATTTGTAAAGCTGGCTGCATACAAAAATAGTGTCCATTGATTACAAATAATGAGTGTTTTTTAGATATAAAGGCGAGTTATGTTGGATTTATTCTTTTTCCTATTTTTTTTAATTTGCAAAGGCTAACCATACTCAGCCAACATAAACAGAGTAATTTGTTTGTAAGTTAGTGCACTCAGATTCCTGTAAGACAAGATCAAGTTCTACTGATATTTACATTTTAAAACATTTGAAGAAACTATTAATCCATTTGCAATTGTTTTTAAAATGGTTCTAATATACATTGCTTATGATAAATGAAATTATCTTAAGAGAATTAGAAAGGGGTGAAGGGTTACAATTTTAATTAAAGAGTAATCTTTAATATTGTTGGCAAAACAATTTTTGGAGTGCACTTGAGATTGGGATAAATTGGGGCGATGAATGTAAGTTCGTGATTTGATTGTCAAGGTAACCCTGTAGATGGGAAAAAAATAGCCAGTGACGTGACATATAGACACATAGTGAAGGCCTAACACCACTTCCTCTTTTTGTTCTCTCTGTCCTAGAAATAAGGTCTGGAGTTGGGAGTTGAGCTTGCAAATGATCCAACTCTTAATTCCAGTAACTAGGAATTGTGAATTTAGAACGAAGAGTTATGTCTTTACTTTTTTTTTCTAATCCCTGAGAAGTATGAGTTTTTACTGTTCAAGTGCAGAAGAGCTCATTGATGTAAATAAGTTTTCTTTTTACATCCAA
>NW_004444099.1:6039545-6041847 GCF_000243295.1 Trichechus manatus latirostris | reverse complement strand
TAAAAAACAAGTAAACATCTTTTTCTTATTCTTTACTTTCAGCCAAGATCCATCTGACATCAGGGATTTTATACACACACACACACATGCACACACACAGACATACGTCATTAGTACCACCAAGGGACTCCATATATATGTGTGTGTGTATGTGTGTGTATATATATATATATATGCAAATATATAAAGCATATATAAAACATTAGAGTCTTTTTTAAACATCCAAGTAATTTGTCAAAGGTATAAAGAATAATACAACATACACTTGTGTTCCTTCCACTGCCCTTAAGAAATAGACCATCATCAGAGTCACTGAAACACTTCCTTTCTATCCCATGGAAATTACCAGTATTCAAAACTTTGTTTTTTCTTTCCTTTTTTGTTTTCCTAATATTTTACTTCATATATTTAGTTTTATTATGTGTGATATAAATAAGCTGTATTATTTGGTTTTATATTTTTTACTTTAAATGGTACTGTTTTCTGAGAATTACTTTTTTGCTGAACATTCTATTTTTGAGATTCATCCAAGGTGATTTTAAAGCTGTGAATTCAATATATTTATACTGAATAATAGGACTGTGTTTTGGCCTTTTTATTTTTTGAAAATCTGGAGGGGGTAAAATAATATATTTTGGTTTTATTTTAATTTTTCTGAATTCTACTTTATTTGAGTCTATTTATTTTTTGTTGGTCATTCCTCTTTCCATCTCCATAAAATAAACTTAGTTTTTACGCATATACCTAGTGAATTGTTTGTCTTTTCCTTTTTAATTTCTATAGTTCTTGCACCTCAATTGCAGTTCGATTATATTACTTTTTACATAGTTTTTTGTTGTTGCTGTTTTAGGAACAGAAGTTTTAATTCAAATGTGATCTTGATGTAATTATTCAGTCATCACAATATGTAAATGTGAATGTGGAATTTGCATTTTACTTTTAGTTGTCAGAGCAAGATGTTAGGAGAAATTTCCTTCCATTATTTTCTGTGGCTGTCTGTATTTATTTGATATGCTAAATATATCTAAGGTAATATCATCCAAATTTAAGCCCGTTAGTCAAACTTTTACCATAAAACTTGTTCGCTATAAGCTTTTCATAGATGTTCTTTATCAGGTTAAGGAAATTCTCTTCTGTTTTTAGTTTACTGAGAGCTTTTATTAGGAATAGATGTTGGATTTTGTCAAATGCTTTTTCTGCATCTATAGAGACGATCATATGGCTTTTCTTTTTTAGACTGTTAATGTAGTGAATCACATTAAGTTTCAAATGTCAAATCAATCTTGAATTCTTGTTATAAACCTCATTTGGCCATGATATATTATCCTATTTATATATTATTGGATTCAATTTTCTAAAATTTTGTTGAGAATCTTTGCATCCTTGTTCATGGGGGATATTGTTGTGTAGTGTTCTTTTCTTATAATATCTTTGCTTTAGTTATCCAGGTAATAATGCTGACTTTGTAGAATGGCTTTGGAAATATTCCTCCCTTTTCAATTTTCTGAAAGAGTTTGTGCTCTTTCCTCCGTAACTGTTTGGTAGTCTCCACTGAACTTATCTGGGCTTAGAGTTTTCTTTGTGAGAAGGTTTTTAACTAAAACTTAAGTTTATTTAATAGATTTTTGGATTCTTGTGGTTATCTTTTCTTCCTGAATGAGCTTTGATAGTTTGTTTATTTCAAGGAAATTTTCCATTTTGCTTAAGTTGTCAAATTTATTGGCAGAAATTTGTTCACAATATTCCCATATTATTCTTGTAATATCTGTAGAATCTAGGATGATGTCACTTCTCATCACTGCTATTTCTGTTCTGTTCCATCTAAACTGAAAGAAATTATACCACCAAAACCCCAAACCAAAATCAAACCCGTTGCCATCGAGTCGATTCTGACTCATAGTGACTCCATAGGACAGGGCGAAGCTGACCCATAGGGTAAATCATTTTGGAAACAGACTGCCACATCTTTCTCTCATGGAGCAGCTGGTGGATTCGAACCACCGACCTTTCGGTTAGTAGCCAAGTGGTTAACCACTACGCCACCAGGGCTCCTCCTATTATGCCACCAGTGTCTCTTAATTTGCAATACCTACAGAATGAAATTAGATAGCATACATAGCTTAAGGCTCAAGATTTTGCTGCTGAGACCATGGTTGAGAAGAGTGAAGGCAAGAACAAAATTAGTATATCTTAGAGCGAAGATCTGGTGAGAACTTTATTTTTCCCCCAGAAATTTTGTTTACCGATGTAATCTGTTCACAGGCAAATCAGAGAGGCTTATACAGGTTGGACAGAAACAAAC
>NW_004444099.1:6036730-6038502 GCF_000243295.1 Trichechus manatus latirostris | reverse complement strand
TAGATGTTGGAACTTACGTTCCATTTGAAACATTAGTCCAGTATTATGGTACATAATTTGAAATAATTCATACTTGGACTATTCTGGTCAATGTCATTGTAATCCGTCATACACATTATGTATACACTTCTGCACTGCTTATATCTATGTACTTCTCAATCACCTCTAGTATTTCTCTTATAGCCTCTCTCCCTACATTTTCTCCAGTGTTTCCATCACATGGACTTTTGCAATAGTTTTCTTACTGATCTTGCATCTCCCAATTTATCCCTCTTCCTAAAATGTTGGAAGAAGTCCTGGTTGCACAGTCAGTGATTATAGCGATCGACTGCTAACCAAAATGTCTGCAGTTCGAAACAACTGGCGTTTCCACGCGAGAAAAATGTGACAGTCTGCTTCTGTAGAGATTTACAGCCTTGGAAATCCTGTGGGATTGCTAGGAGTTGGAATTGACTCATCGGCAGTGGGTGTGTCTAAAACATCCACTTATTTGTCTTCAGTCATCTTCAGCTAGTCCTATTCCTGTAGAACAGAGCCCAGGTGGCCTTCAGTGATCCTCACAATCCATCTCCAGTAGACTTTTCCAACTCCATCTCTAATGTCTTTCAGCTTTCTATACCTTTCTTTATTCCATTCCCTTTACCTGGATTGCCCATTCCTTTCTTCCTTATCTGCTGAAAATCTAATCAGCTTATAGAACTGTAGTTACATATCACCTTGCTGAAGACTTTTAAGGCCTCCCTTTATTCATCCAGGGTGAATTAATTACTTTGTCCTGTCTGTTTCCTTGCTATCTCATTCATACAGCCAGCTACATATTGAGAGTTAATCAAGTATGGGATTTCCTTATAAGATTGTGAACTCCTGGGGGCCAAGGATTGTATTTTAGTATTCTTCTCTTACTGTTATTTGATGTTTGTTTAATTAATTATACTTTTCATTTAATTTCTGCAAAAGCATGAAGTTAAGTAAGATGGTTGGGAACTAATAGGAGTTATCTTAGACTTAAACAGCTGTTTGGGTAGTTTCTGAAGTGTTGTACATGGGATGAAAATTATTTCACATTAGGAAGTCATGTTTTAGATACAGTTTTAGATCATGAACAAATGTCTGCTAAGGAGAGGCGGCTCAGTTGTCACAGAAGGGGATCTGAGTTTGCTGGTAGGAAACCTGGTTCTACTTTTACCTCTAAGACTCAATGACCTCTGGGCTTTTTGTTTTTCATATGCAAATGAATAGATTATAGTAGAAATATATTGATTACATAAAATAAAAAAAGATATTTGGATAATTTCTGAGGAAAATAATAACTAGAGTCTGTTGTAGGGTGAAATTTTTGACCTCTGCACGCACATAGTATTTTTTAGAACAGGAATGACATATACATCTTATAAAAGAATGTCTAAAGACTGCAGGTAAACTTAAGGGGCAGCTGCATAGCTGTATCGTGGCTACAGAGATCATCGTATCTCCTCAATTATCAAGGATTCTTTCCTCTTTCTAAGTTAGCAGCTTTCATTTTCACTTGCTGCTCATTTCCCCACTTATTTCCCTTTGTCTCAGAAATGATGAATAATGATTTCCATTATTTGCTGTGAAATTAGCCCTGGGAGCACACAGAGGGTCCAGGAAACCAGTGATTTTCTCTTCCAGGTCACGTAGCTTCCGTACAGCAGCACCCAAGGCAGAGGCTTCAAAACTGATCTGACAAAGAAACAAACAAGCAAATACACTTTGAACCATGCCTCTTGAGTAGATTCCCTAGCATCCCT
>NW_004444099.1:6034274-6035551 GCF_000243295.1 Trichechus manatus latirostris | reverse complement strand
TTCAAAACCTTTTAACGTTCATATTTTCTGCTTAGAAAAATGCAACACGAGGTTACTATTGAGGGGTAAATAATTAAATATGGAAATTATATTTTCTATTGCCAGCTCTGTGGAGCCCTGGTGGCACAGTTGTTAAGCACTATGGCTGCTAACCAAAAGGTCAGCTGTTCAAATCTACTAGCTGCTCCTTGGAAACCCTTTGGGGCAGTTCTACTCTGATCTATAGGGTCGCTATCAGTCGGAATCAACTCGATGGCAAGGGGTTATGGGTTATTGCCAACTCTGTGTGTGTGTGTGCATGCTTGTGTATGTGCATGCAGTTCTAGCAAAAAGCTGAAAGATGAAAAAGAGTGAAATTCTAACATAGTAAGAAATTATCAGTCTAAATCTCATGGTGGACTTTTCAAGACAGGAATTCAACACTAGCTCACAAATTCCTGTTACTCACACAAAATACAAAGAACTATATTGCAGAAGATACTCCATTTTGAAAAGATGATGAATCTTATTATGCAACTAAAATTAATTTCTCTTTGTTCAATTTATCTGCCTAAAGCAGTTATAAAATTGCATACAGCAGTCAAGATCCTGATGGTTTGCCAGCTTTTCAACAGATAAGCTGTTTTTGACATAATTATTTTCCAATAGTGTCATTGAAATTAAGCACATTTCAGATCCTCCTACTCTTTCAACTTTCCTTTTAATTAAAGATGTTCCTTTTTTGTCTTTTGCAAATTTACACTGAATCAGCTGTGAATATGCAATGTGCGTATTACCTCTTCTGTTCCCATGAGAAATCAAAATATCATGTCAAGTTTGTCAGAGGTCCCATTTTGGACAGCATCATTTTAAGTAAGCTCAAGGGGCATGTAATCAGCTACTAAAGAACTTATATTTCTTTTAAGATCTACATGCTCATATTGATGTTTAAGGACAATACATACGGAGTCACATATTAGATCATTTCTCATTTGTATAATTATAGATACATTTTAATATTAAAGATTTATTCATAGCTTAAGTACATGTTAGATCATCCTTCAAAGCACAGTACTAAGCACAAAAAGATTTCCATTAAATACATTTTTTAAATTTTTTTAAATTGTACTTTAGATGAAGGTTTACAGAACAAATAGTTTCTCATTAAACAGTACACATATTGTTTTATGACATTGGTTAACAACCCCAAGACATGTCAACACTCTCCCTTCTCGACCTTGGGTTCCCTATTACCAGCTTTCCTGTCCCCTCCTCCTGCCTTCTAGTCCTTGTCCCTG
>NW_004444099.1:6030345-6031852 GCF_000243295.1 Trichechus manatus latirostris | reverse complement strand
GACTTAAATGGAAAAATGGAATAACTGATCTTCTTGATCTCCTCAGGTGGTATAACTTCCATCTTTCTGTCAGTTAATATATATCAAAATCTGATTTGAAAAAAATAATGTTTATGAATAATAATAATATTTATGAATAAATAATATTTATGAATGATAAACACTCCTGTCTATTCATTCTTTTTTCTTTCACTAAACAATAAATTCATACCATCCATCCATTCAACAAATGTTCATTACTATATATTTATTAAATATTGAACATTTATTAAGAAACCCTGGTGGTGCAGTAGTTAAGCACTCAGCTGCTAATTGAAAGGTTGGTGGCTCAAACCCATCACATACTGTAGTTAGAACAAATAAGTCAAACAAATATTTTGCAGGCATTCAAATAATGTGCTATAATTGAGCAAGTTTAGAGTTCATTGGAAAGAAATACACGCTCAATTAAACCTAATATATACGTTTAATTACAACAAACTGGGAATGTGTCAACTGACGTATTAGATTACCAAAGAATGACATAGAAAAGGGCTCAAGTAAAGAGAATAACATGAACAAAGTCCTAGAATTGAGTAATGACATAACATGTTTGATAAACAGAAAATGCTTCTGTAATGTTTTGTTTTTGTCTTCCCTATATTTAGAAATCATTTAATTTATGAGCATTATATGTTCATTGTTCAAAAATTAGATGATACGAACAAAATAAATTATTAATTCAAACACACGTGTTAATATTTTGCTGAATAAATATATAATAATAAGATCAAGCATTAAAAAAAAACCCAAACCCGTCGAGTCAATTCTGACTCATAGCGACCCTATATGACGGAGTAGAGCTGCCCCATAGGGTTTCCAAGGAGCAGCTGGTGGATTTGAACTGCCACCTTTTGGTTAGCAGACTAGCTCTGAACCACTGCGCCACCAGGGCTCCAAGATCATGCATAGGTGTTGGGAAACTTTTTTACACTCAGAGAGAGATTATTAACATATTTCATGTAAATTAATATAAATCTACACAATCATGTAAATGGGAACATAACATTCTTTTTGTTCCTGTTCTATCATATATTTAACCAATTCCTTATTGGAGGAAGATTTCATTATTTAATTATAAGAAAATATTGTTTATTACCACTTCTGCCTATCATCAAATAGCTTATATAAGACCAATACTGCTGCTTATATCAACTAAAAAGGGAATATAAAATTATTAGAAAAAATAGAATGCACCATTGTTTTGATGGCATCAGAGAATTTTTGAGGCAGCCATGTATGGGGGGCTATATCCTAGAGAAGAAGGCATATGGTCCAATGCTAGAATTTCTAGATTTGAAATACAGGATGCCCAGTTAAGTTTGAATTTCAAATAAGCAACAAAGGTTCTTGTGTTTTCTTTTTTTTTGGTGTAAATATGTCTCAAATGTTGCATAAATCTGAGTATTATCTGGCAACACTAACTGAGGTAAATCCAGTGTTCTGAACCTGGTTATCCTCCTGAGGA
>NW_004444099.1:6018055-6022170 GCF_000243295.1 Trichechus manatus latirostris | reverse complement strand
AAAAAAAAAAAGAGGTTGAGAAGTTAGAGGGTTGATATGTTGTGGGGTTGTAAACCAGTGTTATAAAATAACATGTGTACTTCTGTTTCATGAGAAATTATTTGTTCTGTAAGCCTTCACCTGAAGTACATTAAAAAAAAATACATAGTGGCATAATGAACATGCCCTACAATATGAGAGTATTTATATGGAGAATATTTATATGAATACAAATATAAGGTGGCTTCTATTTTTTCTAAGGAGTAATTTTAGGGAAAAGTAAAACCTCTTATGCTTTGGTATATGTAGAAATATACTTAATTTATGCATTTGAATGATAGAAATATTTTTTTCTTCAGGAAATGAGAGTTTTATTAAAAGACAATCACATTATTCACTACACAGAATCTGAGTGTGGCTTTTTAAAAGTAAATTTTAAAATGCCAATTATGCATCAATAAACATCTGTAGACTCTTCATCTTTAACTTCTGTTCTGTTGTTCCTGGCACACACTGTAAATGTGAAATGACTTCACCCAAATGTACTTATTTTATCTATGATCTAAAATGTTAAATATAAGATACAGAATGTAGTGGAAAATCTATTATAGTGACTTTGTTTCAGATTTGCAACAGTATAAAAATTTGGCGATATTCAGCTCAATTAAAAATCATAATTATGAAGTTTAATATATTTTCATAACTGGTTAAGATAGTATGAGTTTTATTTAATTCTACTCTTCAGCATTTGTATTGCTACGGAAAGCTTGTATGTTACTATTTCTTTAGACAAGCGTGATCTTCTAGGGGACAATAACCTTGCTTGCATAGAATTGGAGGATGGGCAGAAAAAAGGGACATTAATATCAATTTCTTTTGGTTCACTAATGCTATCTATATATCATTTTTATTATCTAGACTGCTTTGGGGTGAGTAGGATCAGGGACCACTTATAAAAGGTCGGAATATATAGTAAGGAACAACCGTTATTTTAAAAATTGTGAATGTGAAAATTGTTTGTGTTGATCATCCAGGTGTAGAGATGTCAATGTGGTGGGCTGTAAAAAATAGTGGAGCATATTAAGGAGTTAGGCTTTCAGACTTGGGCAGCATTTGTGTTGGTCTGAGGTCATTATTAAATACACCCACTCCTCACTTATCAACATGATTAGGTTCCAAAGACCAGGTTGTTATGTGAAAATCAGCATTAGGAGAAAATGGAGGATGACCACATCAGATCACAGAGTGGAGGATGACTACTTCATTACATAACTGCCAAAATACATCATCAGATAACTGCCACATTACATCATTACATAACTGCGAAACCATGGAGAATCATGGCCCAGCCAAGTTAACACATAACTTTAACCATCACAGCCAGCCTCTCACCTCGCACTTCAGCATTCGTTACTACCAGACATACGTCATTAATGTGAAAAATAGCCAGATGGTAGATTTTTTACTATTGCTGTAAATTCGAAATGTTGGATAATGAGATAGTAGATATGTGAGGAGTAGGTGTGCTTGAAATGGGAATGTTTTCATCAGAAGAGAATGTTGAGGCTTGTGATGTTTTGAGTTATTCAGTATGCTTTCTTAGGCACTGACACTGCATGCAGTATTAGATACTGAGGTAATTATAAACGTGAACTGGATATAATCCTCACTATTGAGTAGTTCACTAGCTATCAAAGGAGACACAAGTGAAAAGAAACAAAGAGCTTTCAGAGCACATCAGGAAGTTGTCCAAGAGGAAGTACCATTCCTTCTGGTTAATGAAGCCTCAGTTAAAAAAAAAAAAGTACATGAATCTAAGTATTATTTCCAAAGATCCCTGAAAAACACATATGGCTGTTTCCAGGAATAAAATCTTTTACAACAGCCTATCCTTTAGACCCTTAAAGAGATCTTCCTAAGCAAAGAAGCTCCTTTGGATATTATGTATTCTTCATTTCAGGAAATATATAATTAGTCACCTAATATGTGAAAATAATTATATATTAATTGTTATAACCATTGTTATAAGCACTGGAGATACATCCATGAACATGATAAAAACTCTGTCCTCATAAAACTTGTATTCTAATGGGAGAAACAGAAAAAAATAGCATCAATAAGATAATTTCAGATTCTGATAAATGTTATGAATAAACGAAGGCAAGGTAAATGGTTGGGGTCTAATTTAGTGAAGATGATCAGGGAATCCCCTCTGAAGAGAGGACATTTGTGAAGAAATCTGAATGATGAGCAGACAACCAAATGAGGATATGGGGGAGAGTGTTCCAGGCAGTGAAAACAACACTTCATACTTTCGTGCTCATAGTTTTGAACTTTTAACTTTAGAATCAATTAACCTTAAAACTTTAGACACTTCATCAAAAAAAGTTTCCTCCTAAGACTTCTTTTCTTTTGGACTGGCAGCTCTTATACAAACAAAGGCTTTTCTTTTTTGTCCTAATTACTCTGTCTCTTAATCACTGACTAATTACCTCTATTTGAAACAGAATTTTTCAGTGTTCATGAAGAAGTCAGTAGGAGTGCTGTCTGAATTATAGGTGCTATTTTTTAGAGCATAACATGGCAACAGCAGAATTCAAGAAATGTCTGCCTTTCTTTTGTCCAAGATCAGGTATTTTGACGATTTTGCATTTTATTATTCATTTTGACTTCATATTGATTTCATATTGCAACCATTAGAATAATTGCATTAGAAATATTTCACCTTTCTTAAAGCTTGAGAGTCTAATATTGTATTTAAAATCAATGGTGGCTATCTATGATTTTCACGAGTTAGGGAACTAGCTAGTTGAGGAAGATGAAAGTGAAGAAAACTAAAGGAGACTCTAAATTTCTTTTTATTTTTTTTTTTAGAGGGAAGAATGGAAATTGAAAGTGATTTTTAATTTCTTAGTTATACTCAGTCATTACTTTTTCATTTCCAAGGTAAAGATATAAACGCTCTGGATAAACAGACACCTAGCCAGTAAATATATAAAATATAGATATTTAAGAATTGCTGTTCTAACAGAATATTAAGTGAAATCAAAAATAAGCAAAACACGTATCAAAGCCCTAGTCATAAAATCATAAAATAATACATATCTATGAATAGAAAAGTATATGAAATCATCTAATGAAAACATGTTTCTAAAAATTAATTTATTTTTCCCATTTTATCAATTCTAGGAGACTTTTGGGATTTGTAATGACATCTAGACAGATCAAAGCTAAAGTACTGGTAGGCTGGTCTGTGGGCTTCTTTAACGCCATCCCTGAATCCTCTCTGTGGCTGTCTGCAAGCAAACCGCTAACTAGCAGAGAAATGTTGAGAAACTGTAAGAGGAAGATTTGGAGCTCTTAAAACAGCTACCCAGTTATATTCCCAGGCATCTCTTGTGATATTTGCTGAACCTTGTACACATTTGGGGTTCATTTATGAAAATCTGTTTTTGATGGAAGGGAGATCCCAGAGGAGAGCATTCGTTAGAGAGATATTTGGAATTTAGAAGCAAATCATCTCAAGCAAAGAAAGAACTATGGCAGAATGGGCCAGGCTAGGTATCATGGCCTTGAATGTTCCCTTAAAATAAACTGGGGACCTGAGCTTAACTACATCTTGGTCACACTCCATGGCCACATGATTTACTACACCCCCGACCAAGCCATAGTCCCACTTCTATTTTTTGCAAGAGGAACCTTTCCGATACAAAAGAACAAACCGTGCATTAAGGGCTTTGCCTGTTAGCAACATACTTGACAGCAAACAATAGAAAAATCTGGCAAACAATAAAGTCATTATTAGTCTCACACAACAAGAACTGTAGGGTTACACAGACCAAGATCTATATGGTGGCTCATTGATGTGGTTAGGGAATGAGATCTTTCAAGCTTTCTGGTCCTCCATCCTAAGAATATAGAGTTGTGTCCTCATGCCTTTTGCTTCATTGTAGTAAGAGGGCTGTTGCACCTCCTAGACCTCATCTCCATTACAGGCAAAAAGAAAGAAGAAGAGAAAAACGGTTAAGGGTGATTTCTAAAATCTTTCCTGAAAACCCTACACCGTTGATTTAAATTGCATCTTTGTGCCCAGACCTAGATCATATGAACACCCTTAGCTGTAAGGAAGTATGAGG
>NW_004444099.1:6016766-6017588 GCF_000243295.1 Trichechus manatus latirostris | reverse complement strand
AGTCATACAATACTGGGAATCATGACCTAGCCAAGTTGACAGATATTTTTGGGGGACAAAATTCAAGCCATGACACATACCAAAAATGCAGTTAACAACGGTAACAAATAAAAAGATTATTTACAAAGGTAAAAGACAAGAAGGGATTGTGCAGCACCAGATGGCAAGGAGAGTCATTATTGTCCCCAGGCTTAAAGTGGCAAACAAGGAAATAGGTATTGGAACCTGGAGAGAAAGCTTTATGAAGAGGGCCACCTAAACCCAGTGGCCTGGCAGGAAGGGAGCTAGGGGAAGAAGGGAAAAGACTCTCCTCCTGTCCTATGATCTCCTGCTAATGCTGCCATTTGAACAAAAGTGGAACCCAGATGGCAGGTAAGCCAGTTGAGGCATTTTATACAGGTCAGCTTTTCAGAATACAAGGCAGAGTAAAGAAGGGAAGAGGGGATCTTGAAGGCACGTGTAAAATACATCCAGCCCAAGGTCCAATCTTAAAACCAATTATATTCTTCTTCTTTGCCCCTCCCCCTGCACTTCCCCACCTCATAACATGAATTTTGTGTAACCTACACAGAGAGTAATTAGCTTCATTATGATAAATTGTATAAATACATGCAGGGCTTCCTACCCGGTTATGTTGATTTTCCCTTTGCTGTCGAGTTGATTCCAACTCATAGTGACCCTATAGGACAGAGTAGAACTGCCCCAGAGGGTTTCCCAGGAGTGGCTGGTGGATTCGAACTGCCGACCTTTTGGTTAGCAGCCAAATGCTTAACCACTGAGCCACCAGGGCCCCTTGTTGACTTTAGGCATCTGAATTTTCAC
>NW_004444099.1:6014984-6016666 GCF_000243295.1 Trichechus manatus latirostris | reverse complement strand
TAGGCTTTTGTTGTTGTTAGGTGCTGTCCAATTGATTCCAACTCATGGTGACCCCATGTGTGCAGAGCTGCGCTCCTTTGGGTTTTCAAGGCTGTGACCTTTCAGAAGCAGATTGCTGGGCCTGTCTTCCCAGGCATCTCTGGGTGGCTTCAAACTGCCAACCTTTCAGCTAGTAGTTGAGCATGTAACTGTTCACACTACCCAGGGGCTCCTTTGCGTAGGCATTGGATGGTATTTTTCAAGGGTGACCAGGAGTTCTATAGTACAAGTTCTTTCTGGCAAAACCCATCATGAACATCAAAAAACAAGTCATTCCCTCTCATCTGGAGAAGAAATGTGCATTCAAGGTGAGTCATTGAGAGGACTCAGCAGCAGCATAGCTAATGACAGTGGCCCATGGGTGATGATGATCAGCAGTGGTCCAAGGGTCCCAGGGAGTAGTCAGGTGAGAAATTGGCCTGTTTGGGTGACACAGTGACAGCGGTCAGTATAGCAGAAAGAAGGCATTGGCAGTGGGCAGAGGGACATCAAAGTAGAAGGCAATGACTCAGATGCTGTGTGATCCTCATCTGCCTATCCCCATGCAGGTGGTTCTAGAGGGAAAACGTGCTAACTTGGAACTCAGAAACCTGTGGAGATTTGAAGAGAACATTCTTGGGATTTTTGATAATATTTTAGGAAAGAGATTCTGGAAAAATACTTGACTAGTGAGAGAAGACTTGATGCTTTGATATTTGAGGAATTCGTCAAAATTTGGCATATTTGTACTTACTAGCGGGATATCCTGGGGCATCCAGGGTTCATTTATGTGTCTTATTCCTTTATAAAATTAATGTTTTGTTACTTTGTCTTTCATTCTTCACCGCTAATTTTTCCTTCATATCAAAGATGTTGGTGTTTTCATATAATGATTATATTCCTGGAAGAGTAAAGAACACTAATATAATTGCAAGAGAGGTAAAGAACCAAATACTCTGCTGTTAGTATCACCTAACGTTCACTGTAGCAATTACCATATTCCACGTACTATGGTAAACACTTTACATGCATCTTCATATGATCCTTGTGACAACTCTCAGAAGTGTATATTATTCCTAACAGTGCTTTACAGAGGGGAAAATTTAGGCTTTGAGAGATTAAGTCATTTTCTACAATTATGAGTCTGCCAAGAGCAAAACCTCAGATGTGAACCCAGGCTCTGCCTACTGGTATGGACTGTTAGCTGTATAATTATTAGATGGCTTTTCATACTACTAATATTTGTGTCACATCTCCTGCAATTTGTAGCACAAGCTTGTTTCATTTTCTCTCTTTGCAGTTCTCCAAACCAGGGTCATTACTAGGACCACGATTTGCATAGCATTTTGTTTTCTCCTCAACAGCTTATTATGCTTATTTTAAAATTTTTAGTAACTTGGTTCACACAATAGTGATTCATCCCAGTTCCTATGCTTGATGGTCAGAATGATGTATCACAAGAACTATGACCAGATTAGAATATTTTGTTGAGTTTTAAAGACAGTGTTTCATATGTAATGGATCCACCTCAATGGGACTACCCTCCCCCCTCCTTTTTTTAAGTGGACTTGTATTGCAATTGAGTTACCAGGATTTTCTTCGTTTAAAAATATAACCAGAACAAAGATAAGGAGGGCTTGAAACACTGCCTCAATGTAACTTTT
>NW_004444099.1:6012784-6014884 GCF_000243295.1 Trichechus manatus latirostris | reverse complement strand
TACACTGTAACCCTGTAATTCTGTGCCTCTCATCTGTGGGCTCAGTGAAGGCTCTCTCTGCTAGTGCACTGATTTTTCTCAATCAGCGTTCTTTGCTAAGGTGATAGAAGGGTCACTGGACATTCTCTTGTTTCTCTTTGGTGAGAAGATTCAGTTTCTTTTTAGAGTTTAAGCTGAAAACACATCTATATTATGTGGCACCATGACACTTTCTGAGTAATGCCATTAAAATCTTCAGCTGCAGAAGGGCAGAGATACTGCAACTTAATCAGTTCAAGCCCATAGTGTTTCTATGTAACATTATTAAACATTATTCTCTGCTCTCTCCACCTTACCCTATTAAGCAGCTCAGCGGATACCTTATTTAATCCTATTTATGCCAACACTGTTGGGGCTCTGCAAACGTTTTCAACATAGCATTTCTTCTGTTAAATTCCAATTGTCAAGGAAATGCCTTCCCAGCAGTGCCCGTGTGTTAATTGCTTTAGTTTATAGTTGGATTATGACCTCCAGTTATGGATTTTTGATCACTTTAGGAATCATTTCAAGGATCCCAGTAGGGTGTGGGTGCCTGGGAATCTCCGGGAATTTTAAATTACGTATTCCACTGTCAAGTCTTCTGTTATTTTCTTATTAATTGGGGGTCTCTGACTTTCTATTGTTAGGAGAAACTTGCGCTGCAATGTGGTCTCGTTATCTTTAGATAGAAATGAGCACATCCTTCATTGTAAGACTGCAGCTTAATTTTTCATGGGCTGCTGGGTCACAAAAGTTTTTTCAGGTTGTTTCCCAGGATAGGCACATTTAGTGAATTAATCATGTAAAAAAGGAAAGAAGTAACCTACAATATTTTTCATAAGTAAGTAAATAAGATAAAACAGAGAGAATCAGAATCCTATATTGGTAAATTACCACCAATATAAAAGTCCACTATTTTCTAACATACTAGATTTTTTATAATTAAACATTTTATTATATTTGCTTCATATTTTTTACTCTTATATAGAAAAATTCATTGCAGTGATCTGTAAGCTCTTTGCAATCTCATTCTTCTTCCTGGCTACCTAGTAGTCATGATCCATGTGAACATACTTGCACGGATGGCATGGTTTATATTTATACAATTGAGGAGAGTGTTCTCATACTCCAAGCATCTTTTTTATAGGGTAAGGACTTGAATGTGGCTTCTAGGAGCTCAGATTGGTCCTGGCTAACAGCTAGCAAGAAAATGGGGAATTCAGTTCTACAAATGCAAGGAACTGAATTCTACCAAAAACAAGAAGGAGCTTGGGAAGAGGATTCAGAGTTCCAGATAAGAACGCAGCCAGCTAATGCCTTGATAACAGCCTGAGCAGCGATCCCAGCCACATGGTGCCAGGTTTCTGACTTACACAACTCTCAGCTAATAAATGGGTGTTGTTTTAAGTTGCTCAATTTACATGAGTTTTTTACATAGTGATAGAAAACTATGAAGCTGTGTGTAATGAATGTCATATGAAACTAAAACGACAGCTGCCCAATGGAGAGTGATTACATTTGGTTGGGGATGATCAGGGAGGGCTTTATAATAGATACGGAAATGGGAGGGATTTTGAGATTGGCAGGGGATTAGGAAATTTGGAAATTTAAATTTAGGCAAAGGGGACTAGCATAATAACAGATTAATGAAAAAATATTTGTGTTAGTTAGAGCAGATTGTTCAAACAACTTAAAAGTGAATGGAATTTAGAATTAAGTTTCTCCAAGTATAGTTCAGGGCCAGCTGTGTTGCTGTTGGGTGTGGTCCAGTCAATTCCGACTCATAATGACCCCATGTGATGGAGTAAAACTGCTTCGTAGGTTTTGGGGTTTTTTTGCTGTAATTTTGATGGAAGCAGACTGCCAGGTCTTTCTTCCCCAGAGCTTCTGGGTGGGTTTGTACCGCCAACCTTTTGGTTAGCAGGCAAGCGCCACCAGGGTTCCTTGTCAGCTATGTCAGAATAACTTAAAATATTGGTTGAATTTGTAGATTGCTCTGCTCTTCACCAGACCAATTTAATGAGAATGTCTCATTATGGATTTTTAACATCTCCAGGTAATTCTCACGCTTACTAAATTTTG
>NW_004444099.1:6011709-6012684 GCF_000243295.1 Trichechus manatus latirostris | reverse complement strand
TTGTATGATCCTGCACTTCCTGCCCATATCTTCACTCTTACTGTCCTTTGACAGCTATCTCTGGGTTGGCCCTAAGTGTCTACTAAGATATAGGTATTTGAAATTATTTTTGGCAGAAAGAGCAGCTGTTTGACTGGTGTATTTACCAGTTAGGATCCAGGCGAGGAGCTAGATACTCAAAAGGGTAATTGAGGAGTTTAATAAAGAGATTTCACCACCCGTCTGTCAGTCTGTCATACTGTGGTGGTTTACATGTTGCTGTGATACTGGAAGCTATGCCCCTGGTATTTCAAATATCAGCAGGATCACCCTTGTTGGTAGACAGGTTTCCAGACTAAGACAGACCAGGAAGAAAGGCCTGTTGATCTACTTCCAAAAGTTAGCCAATGAAAACACTAGGGATCACAACAGAATATTGTTTGATATAGTGCTGGAAGTCGAGTCCCTTAGGTTGGAAGGCACTCAGAATCCACGGTGGCCTCAACAATGGACTCAAGCATACTGTCTTGGTCATCTAGTCTCCTATAACATAAATACCACAAGCGGATGGCTTTAACAAGGAAAAATTTATTCTCTCACAGTCTAGTAGGCTACAAGTCCAAATTCAGGGCATCAGCTCCAGGGGAAGGCTTTCTTTCTCTGTCGACTCTGAAGGAAGGTCCTTGTCATCAGTCTTCCCCTGGTAGAGGAGCTTCTCAGGTACAGGGACCCCAGGTCCAAAGGATGCACTCGGCTCCTGGTGCTGCTTTCTTGGTATGAGGTCCCCATGTCTCTCTGCTTGCTTCTCTCTTTATATCTCAAAAGAGATTGGCTTAAGACACAATCTAATCTTGTAGATCTCATCCATATAACTGCCGCTTATCCGTCTCATAAACATCATAGTGATAGAATTTACAATGCATAGGGAAATCACATCAGATGACAAAATGGTAGACAATCATACAATGCTGGGAATCATGACCTAGCCAAGCTGAC
>NW_004444099.1:6009817-6011338 GCF_000243295.1 Trichechus manatus latirostris | reverse complement strand
GAGAAAGGAAGGAAGGAAGGGAGGAAGGGAGGGAGGGAGGGAGAGAGAGAAGGAGGATGGAGGGAGAGAGAGAGAGAAAGAAAGGAAGGAAGGAAGAAAGAAAGAAGCGGGGAGGGCAGAGGAGGGGAACGAAAGGAGGAGGGCAGATCAGAGGAAGAGTTTCTGTGCCAGGAAAGGGTCTAATGGCTCACTACCCTAGTGCTAGAGATTGAATCTAAGTGTTTATAAGGCTAATGTTGTTGTTAGAAGTTTAGGGAGTGTAAAAGCCTGCTACTTTAAAATGCACATGCAGATCATTTCAGAGGAGTAAATGCAGCAACATCCAGTTAGTCCCCTAAATTACTGTATTACTGAGGTATATACATCCATGATCTTTTTCAATCTGTTTTCATATTAACAAAAGTCTATGAGGATCTGCACGGAGACAGAAATTGACAACAGAGTAAACTGATCAATCCTAACACAAAAACTTTTTTACACACAAAAAACTCGGGGCTTATTGTATTTAACACTGAGGATATTTTATCCACCATTATTTTAAAAATCTCTATGTTTACTTGGTTATTTTTGTGATATTGTTTACTTTTATTTTTCAACAACCGGTACAAATCTATCCTCTCTTTTTTTACATTCTTCCCTTACCCCCATATCAGTGCCACCCTCAAGTTTTTGCCAGTTTTGTGTGTAAATATCTCTTCCTGGTGTGGCTGCCATTATTTTTCAGCTGAATTACTACAATTCTTTCCTAGCACATTTGCTCTTGACTACCTTCTATCAGTTCTCCATACCACAGAATATTCTTTTCAAAACAAAAATCAGAGCATGCCATCTCTCTGCTTCTGAGCTTTTAATAGATTCCTATTGCTCTTGAGATAAAGACCGAAGTTATCATATTTTCTTATAAGGAACTTCTTGAATCTCTTCTGAACACTGTTGTTGCAGGTTACATTACATGAAGTTCGCCCTCATTGTCCATTCTCCAGCTGGGTTGGCATTGTTTGTTGGAAGCCTCATACTTTCACAGCCCCATGGTCTATACACATGCTGCATGGCCAGAAATCCTAGAGAATTTTACTTTCTGTCCCCAAACCACTCCCATCTGCATGCACACGCACACACACGCATGCATGCACACACACACAGGTGCACACACAAGACCCTAGTTCAACATTATTCATGTATGTTTCATATATAAGGGCCAATACGCTATCACAGATAACCTTCACCAACATTCCCAAACTACATCATATCCCCTTCTTCTGTTTTTTCGTAGTAACTTGTCTTCTGAGTCTTACCATAGTTTCTAGTTACACTTTTATTGGTCTGATTATTTGATTTTCTCTGCTCTTCCACTGGACAGAATATTCCATGAAGAATGTAATACAGGGTCTGGCATAATTAATAGTTGACAGATGAATAAATGAATAACTAATTCTGACAGTGGATTAATTTTCAATGATATAGTAAGACCTATCTTAAAACAAAATGTAAACTGTTTTAAAATCCAATGATAAATGTATA
>NW_004444099.1:5991404-6008607 GCF_000243295.1 Trichechus manatus latirostris | reverse complement strand
ATGTTCATATGATGCTGTGAGGAGTACCAGGCTACTTCTCACTAGGTTGGAGTTTGGCTTCTGCAACTGAATGCCTTCCTCTTTCTAGAAAGATGTTCTTGTATGTATATGATTCAGAGGTCTAACCCCAGATGCATGTTAGAGAACAAATATTTCCAGTTGCTCAGATATATTCTCATCATGGCAAAAACACAGCCATACTCACCCAGTGTTCCTTGAGGTAAAATGTTCTCCATGACCAGGTAATATAGAAAGACTTGTGAAAACCAGAACTAGTCTATGACAGGTTAAGTTTTATAGGCTCTCAGCCATTAACGTCTTTATCTGGTTACACTAGAAATGGATATTCAAAATTATAACTGGATGGAGTATAGATTGTACATGAGTTTTTGCAAACCCATCCCATGCTTGGAAAACCACTTAATAATCAGAAGCAAACACCTTCACATATGAGAAATCATATGGTGTACTGTCACATGGTGGGTAAGGATACGTGGTTAAAAGTAATACTTAAATAAGATTACCCTTAGAGAAAACCATTAAAAGCAGCAACGTATAGTAATTGATCACTATAGAATTCGGGTAGGTGTTAGCTGCTCAAGTTGGCTTTAATTATTGTATTCCTCTAGTCAAAATGTAGGTTTATATAATTAACTTCTTTGAGACAATGTTTTGAACTCTTAATAGTCTATATATGTACCATGGACTGAGGCAATTATTTCTGGGGATCTGAAATTTCTTTGCTAAGGCCTAATTTGCATTCAATCTTCCCAAGAAGATTGTTTTCCTATGGATCATTTTTCTAGAACAATGTGTTTTTCTAATGGAATATCCAAACACACATGTATTATCAAGTACCATAATAACCTGTGTAAGCTGGAACCTGTGTAAGGAGGAAACCTGTCAGAGAAGTAAAACGCAAATATTTTCCGCTAATAGAGAACAATTGGAAAGTGGTATGACTGTACCCTGTCAAAGGGGGCAAACTTATGAGGCCTGGAAAAACAAGGCAGTCTCATTGAGTTCTGGCTCTCATGGGATTCACTGGATAAGAGAATGGTGTTAGAACTACTATACCAGCAACACTCCAGGCTTTGCTAAATTCCAGTGGAATTTGGATAAGCACATGACAGTTTTGACCATGAGCATGTGTAATTAACATGGAAAAAAATGAGAACCACTAAGAATATCTCATTAAATTTGAGATGAACACTCTTTATGAAAATGTTTCATAATATATTTTCCTGTATCAAGTGACAGTGTACCAGCTAAAGTCTAGGAAATCATTCTTTATATTTTCATTACAGGGACTATATTGTTAACAGGATTCACCATAGTAAAAACAAAACAAAAAACCAGTCAATTCGAACTCATGGTGACCCCATGTGTGCAGAGAAGAACTGTGCTCCATAGGGTTTTCTAGGCTTTGACCTTTTGGAAGGAGATCACTAGGCCTTTCTTTTGAGGTGCCTTTGAGTGAGTTCAAACCACTGACCTTTTGGTTTGTAGTCAAGAACTTAACTGTTTGCGTACCAGGGACTCCTTTACCATAGTCAGCCACTCCTAATTAACCACCATCTTTGGGTAAAATCTTTTGCACTGTCTTCAGAGTGACCGTCTCCATATCATTTTAGATGCTGGCATAAAGCATATTTGGATTGGAGAGATTAGAGTATTAAGTTAGCTATGATGTAATGAAAAGGTGTCTGATTTTAGCAGCAACCTTCTGTTTTGATTGCTTCAGGAGGGAAAGGCTTTTTTCATTATATCTTACCAATAGATTATTATCGGTCCTGTCTCCGGCTTGGGCAAATGAGTCATGCTCTTTAGGGCTTCTATCTTAAGAAAGAACACCAGGAAGCAAAAACAAACATGTAAATGAGAAAAATGGCTGGGATAAACAAGGCCTCAACTAGGTTGACAAGGCCGGATATAAAATGAAATACAGGCAGTCCCTGGGTTACGAACATCAGACTTAGGACAACTCTTACTTATCCTTTAATGTGATGTAAATTTGCCCTCACTTTGAAACAATTGAACCAACCCCTACTCACAATTTGTTCATCGCAATCGCCTTCACTTGCTGCACGTGCAGCATTTAAATCAATGAAAAGGCTTCTAGCCTTTTCTTGCACTAAATTAAGGCTAAAAAAGAACTGTATGTACCTGTTGCCACTTACCTATAAATTCGACTTAAAGACACAGTTAGGAGCAGATCTTGTTCGTAACCCAGGGACTGCCTGAACAGAAAAGGCAGCTAAGGAACCTGTCAACATAAACACCGAGTCTCAACTGTTCAGTAACCTGTACTTCACAGAGTAAATAAACCACTGTCTAATTTATATCCTTCTGTGAGCTTCATGCTAGCGTCTTTAGCTGGATTACTTAAAAACAAAATCTAAAGCATATACAATAAACATATAATGATTCCATTCATGCTTTCAGGTTAGCAATGTTTATATGAACAATTCTTTGTTAAACCGAAAGCAACTTTTCTAAATAATGAATAAATTTTTTTAAAAATTGCCACCCTTGATGTATCTACAAATAATAATAACGATACTTTACTGAATATTTACTACCAGGCACAGCAGAAAGACTCTCACTAATCTTTACCATAAGATTACATGATGGAAAATACTTTTAATATTCCACTTTATAATAAGGAGACTGAATTCTCTTCTATAATAAGTAGGCAGAATTCTAAAATAATCCCCCAAATCCCTGCCTCCTGGTATGCAAAAACCAAAACCAAACCAGTTGCCATTAAGTTGATTCTGACTCATGGTGACCCCATGTGTGTCAGAGTAGAACTGTGCTCTATAGGGTTGTCGATGGCTGGTCTTTCTGAAGTAGATCGCCAGGACTTTCTTCAGAGGTGCCCCCTGGTGGACTAGAACTGCCAACCTTTCAGTTAGCAGCTGAGCGCTTAACCATTTACACCACCCAAGGATTCCTTTGTGGTATACACAGCCCAAATCATTTTACTAATATCTCAACTTTTCCTTTTTTTGAACTCTATTGTTCTTTATTTAATTAGTGTAGCAGATTTTAGTGATTAAATCCTCTGGTGTGATTACTAGTTTATACATTTTTGATTAGATACCAATGTCCCTCATGGGACAACTAGATTGATGGTGTATGCCTTGGATTATTGATGCAATTACTTGATGAAGGATAGATGGTGAACACTGTGGATATTGTCGTATGGATATGGACAATCTAAGAAGACAAAATAAAATATTTGCATATATATGAATGTTCTCTGAAAAGCTAAGGAGAAAAATAAAATAAAATATGAGAATAATGAGCAACTTTAAATTTTTACTCAGCAGAAGGGAGAAATAGCCTGGCTACTAAGTGAGGAGACTCATGAACATAATGGCAATGTTAAAATGAAGGATTCTTAACTTTTTATATCTTCCTTGGACAAGGACATGAAGAAGAGAAATCTATGTAATTAAAATGCAACAAAAGCCTTCCCAGCTGTCTATTGTAAGAAATAGGTTAGAGAATACTTGCAATATTTAAGCATATGCAAGTTTGAAAGGCAGGGTAATCATAGGAGGAAAACTTGACTAGTGTCTGAGTGCAACCAAAATGCTCCTTAGAAGCAAGGATGGTGAGACTACATCTTACATACTTTGGACATGTCGTCAGGAGGGATCAGTCCCTGGAGAAGGACATCATGCTCGGTAAAGTACAGGGTCAGTGAAAAAGAGGAAGACCTCAACAAGATGAATTGACACAGTGGCTGCAACAATGGGCTCAAGCATAACAGCAGTTGTGAGCGTGGCACAGGACCGGGCTGTGTTTCGTTCTACGGTGCATAAGGTTGCTATGAGTCGGAACCGACTCGGTGGCACCTAACAACAACAACAAAGTGTCTGAGCAGAGTAGCATACATTTATCCACATTTTTTAACAAGCACTGACTGAGAGAAAGGAATCTATTAATAAGTTTCAACAAGTTTCCCAGCATCTGGCTTCTTCCTTGGGTTTGAGGTGGATGTCTTCAGGACGAAAAACACCAACAAAACCTTCATATAGTTTCTTTGTATCAAGTAGCATTATTTTCCTCCCTCTCACTTCTCCCTCCTTCTCTCCCTTCCTTCCTTCCTTTTTGATAGCTATGTGCTTTTAAAGCTTCTAACTAGATTAAAGAAGTGTAATTACTGAACTCTTCAGAATGCTGGGAAAAAATGTTCTGTGAGACTAAAAGAGCCTTATACTTAATTTTTTAAAATAATTATAGCAACTGAATAGATTCTTGCTCCTACTTTGTGTATTTCTAGAAGGAAACACTAGTTTTCCATTAATATATTACCCTTCTTGGTAAGGGGACTTGATGACAACTTCTGCTCCAATACAGTTTCTAAAAGGAATGAAAAAGAAATTTAAGGGAAGCATTTTTATAAGTAGTTCCCAGACATGGTTAACCAGTTAATCAGTTGCTGTCAAGTCAGTTCTGACTCATGAACAGTGAGAACTGGACCTCTTTCCCAAATAATACCCTAAGAAGGTACCTGGCTCGAGAAAGAGCTGTGGTGTAGGGAGATGGATCCGTAAGCACCAGGGTTTCCAGTCTTGTAGAATATTCCGGTTTCTTTCCTTAGCATGGCAAAATCTGCTGAACTGCTGGACCTGAAGGCACCAACATGGTCATGGGCCAGCATTTCTCAGCTGCAACCTGATGCCATGTATGTTTGGATGACTGAGGAGAAAGTGAAGTTTCTTTGCAAAAGTGAACTGTTATGAAATTCCAGAATCTCAGCAAGATGTAGTGAGTCTGGGAGAGTGGGTACTCCATAAAAGATTCTGGTTGACTTTTCGACCAACCTAGAGGTAGGTAATTAAGTTTATTTATAGAAAATAAAGAAATATTCTTTCTTACTTGAGCTTTTTACTGCAATGCATACATCAAAAACATGCATCAATAACATACTTATTCCTAGTTTGGCCAATGGTCTCAACTTTTTTCTTCCTCAAAGAGAAATTTGCTGATAAATTACATTCTCATTTTTGGCAAAGTGACAAATGCAGTCATGACAGTGTGAGCCAGTCAGGAATGGATTTTATACTTGGTTTATTTAGCATCATCTAAAATATACCTTTCTCTTCCTGTGTTAGATTTGAAACCGTCAGAAGTGTTCATACAAGGAAGTGAGGGCCAAAGGCTTAAAGTAATAATTTCTGTTACTAAGTACGCATCTCAGAACAATGTTAATTATCAAAGCCTGAATATTTTCTATAGTAAAGATAGTGTTTCAAATTAAAACTTAAATAAAAAATGGTATCTTTGAGAGGTATAGAAAATGTTCTTATATAAAAATTATTTTACTAATAATTTATTTTATTACATTCTAATTGTTACATCAAGCCCTGGTGGTGCAGTGGTTAAAGCGCTCAGCTGCTAACTGAAAGGTCAGCGGTTCAGACCCACCAGCAGCTGCATGGGAGAAAGATATGGCAGTCAGCTTCCATAAAGATTTATAGCCTTGGAAACCCTATGGGTCAATTCTTTAGGGTCATTATGAGTTGAAATCAACTCAACTGCAATGTTGTTTTTTTTTTTTTTTTGGTTTAATTGTTATATCAATGCCACCTTTGATGTTATGATGCATGTATATTTCTACATGTAATATTATTCTTTACTTGTACAATAACAGACATAATTTAAAAAAGTTTTTCATCTTATGGCAAATTGAGTGATCAAAGTGGATCTCCATTGAGCAAAACATTACTTGGACACAATAAATCAACAATAAAATGAAGTATTCTATATGATTTAGATATTTTTCTATTTCAGTAGTGAATATATTCTATTGGAGTTTTCAATTGCCAGCTCATAGGCAGATATCAGACTGGCCACGTAAGAACAATGTGAAGAATTTGTTGAAATGAAATTTTTATGCTCCCATCCCTAGTAGTTGTGATTCCTCAGGCCCAGAGTGAGTCCTAAGAATCTGTTTTATAACTGCTCAGATGGTTTTGAGATATTGCCTCCATTTAATGTTTATTCTATACTTGGAAGGTATGTTTTAAACCAGGTAAATTCCCAAAGTTGTTTGTGATATGGTACCTATTTTGGAATAAAAAACTGGAAAAAAAAAAAAAAAAACCCCTGCACTTTTTGACATGGAAAATATGGTCAACTTCTTCCTGTTAATTTCTTGCAAAAGACCAAACTCCCATACATCTATGTGCCAGAGATTAGTTTCCCTGAAAAGATCTCCTTATAGTTTCTGAGATTTTCACAGGTTTGGTTGCCCATCAGATTTTGTTGTCCCTGTGCTACTGAAGAAGTCTGTCTGGATTTTCTATCCACGCTTTCCTCTCTTACCATCTCACAGCCACTACTGCTTCTGAGTCAGTGACTGACACCAAAGTCTTGCTTTGGCCCTATTGAGGGGACTCTGCTCTCATTTTTTTTTTTTTTTTTTAATTTTTATTAGTGCTTGTTGTTCACATAGCTCTCTGGAAGAACCTATAATGTTATCCCAAACTCTGGCTGCCCCAGAACCTCACTATCTCTATCCTGTGTTATTGCTGCCTCTTCATTCCTGTGAATTGGTGGAAGCTTGCTCCTTGTATCTCTCCACATGGCCAAGAGCAGACCTTCTGCCCTCATCAGAACTAATCCTTGTCTCTCAATGTCTCAGAAAATGAGCCCAATTCTGAGTCCATTTGAACCATTGCCTTTTGCCTCACTCCAAAGCAGAGTCACAGCATAAACTTTTTCCAGGAAGGTTAACTTTAGAGATATTCATTCCTTCTGACAAAGCCTCCATTATTTGTTTGCATGCTTACCACATCTTGAGTCAGTCATAACTATGGACATATTGTTATCCAGGAACCTAACAATAAAGGGAAGAACACACTAAATAGCACAACATTATTTTAGTGGAAATGGTGTTAATCAAGGGAAATTAATAAGACTTCCAGAGAGAGCTATTCCAGAATTATGCAAATGTTAATGTATTATAAGAAGCAGAAATAAATTATTAAAGTGGTGTTAATGAATGGATTTCTAAAACAAGCAGGGCAGCCTAAAATAGTTCATGAATATAATTTACCTCATAAACTTGTTGGTTCTATTCGTTGCTTCTGCTGTAAAAAAGTACATGTGATAGTTGCCCAAGGTTTCTGATTTCAGCATTTTGCTGTTTGCCCTCTATATGCGTTGGTATTTCCTATTATGTGGCACAGAAGGAGCTATAGTTTGTAATTGATTACCCCTGTTATCAGCACAGAGTCTGCCTTGAAGTTTCAGCAAGTTCCCTATTGTACCCCAGTAAGTCCGGTTGTACTCCTTTTATAGAATCTTCATGTATTAACTGTTAGCAGTAATGCTCTCCAGAGAATATAATAAATGGCCCTGGCCAGTTAGAAGATAAATAGAATTTCAGAGAATTTTGGTTGACTCCTTTTGTCTTGCTTATTCTTTTTTTTCCTTTTGGTCTTCACATTGCTTCTTTCTTATGTTAGAAGATCTAAGGGTGATGAGGTTCACAGGAGCTGCCCCCATTCTCTTTAGGCAAAGCCCTATGTAGAAGGAACAGAATACTAAGACACTGAAAGACATTTTTATTGGGTAGGGAATTGAGAGATTTTGTGACGAAGATAAATGATAGATAATGCTGTCTTGTATTCAAATGGCTATTCTGACCCAGAAATTTGATTTCAGCAAGTCTATTGAGAAGATGATAGTGTGAATTTGGGATCAGACTCTGTATGGTGTTAAGAACTGGAAAGAAAATAATATACAGGTGGTTATTTTAAGACAAAAAGAGCTAAAAATAATTTAAAAATTCATCTACAAACCTAGAAATAAACCTTTAAAATACTGCTCTTAATGTTATGGTAGTAAGTACCCTGAGTTTATCATCTATTTTGGTATTGTTATAATATTTTAATAGTACAATAATTATTCTCCTTAATCATTTAGAAAATAATTGAGCAATTATTTAATTTACTCTGTTTTGTAAGCTTCTTTTTATAAAAATAGTAAGCAAATTATAGATGATTAAAGAACTCACAATAATAAGCCTCTGGAAAGGTAAAAACATATCTTAGAAGGAAAAATTCAAAGAGAAAAAACATTAATGATTTTATATCATTGCAGATACGCATATTGCAGAAACCATAAACATTATTTCAGTAACGGTCTCAGATTATTTATTTGCTTCCAGTCATCTTCAAATTGTTAGTACCCTTTTCCTCAAACCGTGCTGCATTGAAAAAATGTTTTATTTTTAAAGAAAATTTGAAAGTGTTGACTGACAAAACTAATTATCTGATTGAAGAGAATCTACAGGACTAAAACAGAACCACTCAGATTGCTTGTAAAGAAAAATAAGACAATTGAATGTTTTCTTTTTTTTCCCTTTGATCAAACTGAAAACTATAAAAGGCAGAAAATTATTTATTCAAGGATGTTATCTGACAAACTTTAGAAGGTATCTTTTTATGCTTTGATGACGTTTATTTCTTTTAGCTATTTTATGTGTTGGAACAAATGTATGCTCATGAATCTTAATAATGTTCCAAATTCACTTCTATATGAGAAAGGCTTGTGATTGAGAGATATGAGAGCATACTTCTCAGGAACGTGGACTTAGGGGTTAGAGCTGAGATTTAATTTTGTCTCACTGCTCACTAGCTTGAATCTGAGTATAACTCACATAACCTATGCAAGCCTCATTTTATCTATAAAATGCCACTATGTTGGGAGAATCTCATTGGGTGCAATTGTATTTAAAGTGCATTGTATTTAAAGTTCTTAGCACAATATTTTATAAATAATAAGCATTAGATTAGTTAGCTATTAGAATAGTTAAAAAAAAAAAAAAAAAACTGTTGTCATCAAGCCGATTCCGACTTACAGCAACCCTATAGGAGACAGTAGAACTGCCCCATAGGGTTTCCAAGTAGCAGCTGGTGGATTCGAATGGCCGACCTTTTGGTTAGCAGCCACAGCTCTTAACCACTGTGCCACCAGGGCTTAATTAGAAGAATTAGGTACTAGCTATTTTCATTAGACAATTATGTTTGCATGACAGAAAAAAGATCACTTGTCTGGTCAAATGATATTTTGATGGGCAGGAAAGAAATTTGAACTAATGAATTAATAATTCTTTTCAAAAGAGGCAGTGTCATATGAAAAACAAGGGTGCAAAGTCTAGGAAAAGCCAGAAGGAACATTAGTATAGACCTTTTCTTTCTTTCTTCACTCTCCTATCATCCCATCTTTTTTCCCTTGTGCCATTATCATTCATGTCTTCTCTATCAAGTCAATATATCAGGAGCAGAAGTATGGAAGTTTGAACACATACCTGGTGGTTTATTTTTCAAAGATGTCAATTTGACAGGGACATGGGCATTTCTGGCCCTTGGAAGATAAGGATAAGTCCCCAAATTAGTCCCAACCTAGTGGCTGCTAAGTTAGTTTATATTCCAATGGTTGTGGGAAATATTTCAGACCTCCTTTTAAAACGTCATGAAGGAAAATGAGTAAGGAAATATGCACATTTTTATTGCCTGGATTTATATCCATCTCTTTACCAAAGAAAATTGAGACAGTTAAGTATTTGTAGATCTGATATATTCATTATATTTTGGCCAGAGGAATTTATTGATTATTCTGTGTTCTCTGGCAAGAGTGAATGTTTTTGACTAGTGAGGTTCAAGGCATTTCATGTAGACATAGTAGAACAAAATTTTTATTTCTAGGGTTAGTTACACACATGCTGCATTTTATTGCACTTGCAGCCATATTTTCTATTCCTCTAAGTAAACAGAACAGCTGTGTTTGTAATGTCTTCCCGCAGCAGTTGTATGACCCATGCTGCAAGCAATCTATTTTAATAGTTTGTTGGTTCTTTTACTTTAGAAAGTTATAATCACACAGAGACAGCCTTGATTCCATATTATTGAATTTATTATTTAGCCATAAATATTTTTAATGATGGCTTTCTCAGGACATAATATGCTTGTCTGAATTCTCTTTTTATTGGTCAAACACGTAGTTTTACCTCTATAGAATGTGTGTGCTTATATGTTATCTGCCTAATTTCTTTTATCCAACAGTCAGGTGATTTACTTAATCTCTCTAAATTTCACATTTTCCACTTTTAATAAAGGGCTATTAATAGTGACTATCATGTAGTATTTTTACACATATTCAATAAGATAAGTCAGGTTAAGTCTTTTGTACAATGCTTGGCACACAGTCAACACTCAGAAAATACACTCAATTATTACTACCATTATCTTAGTGTAAAGCACCAGTATCTGAATTTTACTCTACTTAAAATGTTCAGATAGGCTAAATCCTTAAACGTAATTATTGTAAGTGCTTTAGAATCCATGTCTGCCAATCCCAACATCTGGATCATCTTGGAGTCTAGTTCTGTGAAGCACTTTTATCTTGAACAAGAGTCACATTTTCTTATTTGTTTAACTGTGTAGTGATTTTTTTTATTGCATGCTGGACATTGTGTGATCCATTGTAGGGAGTCTGGTTTATGTTGTTTTTCCTTAAGTGGTATTGAGTTACATTCTGGCAGGTAGTTAAATTATTGGCAGATGCTTTTGGTAAGGTTTAGTTTTATTCTTTGTTAATGTAGGTCTGCTTCAGTTTTGAATTTGGTCCTAGGGTGCTATCCTAGGGTGTGGTCTTTACTTTTAAGTCTTTGCCTTTCTAGTGTCTCAACTGAATACTCAGTGTAGTTTCTCACTTCTGGCTGGACTGGAAATCCAGCTGTTTGCCAGCAGTCAACTCTGGCATTAGCACTCTCGCCTGCAACAGATCTCTGAGCCTCATGGAGTCTGATCCTGTGCATGTACAGTCAGCCCCCAACCAAGAACTCACAGTTAATCCTCATTCAGACTATGCCCACCCCCCACTGAGCAACTTTCATTTCTCAGATACAGTTCCTCACAAATTGAAGCTGTTACAGCAAATTTAAACTCTGATCTCTGTCTCCTCAGCCCAGTGGACAACTTTGGGCTCCTGCTTGCTGCTTTGCAGAAAATAAATGCTGTCAAGAGAGAAGCTAGAGTGATCTTGGATAATCATGGGGCTCATCTTGTGTATTTCCTTTCTGTCAAGAATCACCCGTCATTCACTGCCTGCTTTTTAATATCTCAGAAGAATCACCTCAAATATTTTGTTCCATTGTATAGTCATTTTAGTGTCACAGAAGATCCAGTGCCAGTTATTAGGCATGATCAGAAGTAGAAGTCACATCTGTGCATAGTTTTAAATAAATCATACTATTGAAATTGTGGAGCCCTGGTGGCACAGTGGTTAAGAGCTAGGCTGCTAACCAAAAGGTCAGCCGTTTGAATCTAGCAGCTGCTCCTTGGAAACCCTATGAGTCAGAATCAACTCGATGGCAATGTGTTTGGTTTGTTTTTTTTGGTATTGAAATTGACAGCACAGCTTGTTTGAAAGTTTATTCCATTTTCACTTATCAATAATCTCTCAAAACATCTTAAAATAGCATGTTAAAGCCCATATAAACATATTTTAAGATCTTTCCTTAACTCTCTTCTCTTTTAACTTACTAAACCAAAAAAAAAACAAAAACAAAAACAAAACAAACCCATTGCCATCGAATCAATTCTGACTCATAGAAACCCTGTAGGACAGAGTAGAACTGCTGCATAGGGTTTCCAAGGAGCAGTGGATTTGAACTGCTGACCTTTTGGTTAGCAGCTAAGCTCTTAACCACTTTAACTTACTAGAGAGGTACCTAAACTTGAGTTAGTGAGACTGCAAAACTTATCATCCAAACTGTGACACTTTTGAGTTTAAAAGGGAGAGCTAGTAAAATTAAAATCAGGGTTGTTCAGGGTAAACCATGTGGTGTGACACCAGGTAACAACTAATGCCTTAATCTAAACTGCTACCTACATGGTGGAATCCAAATTATGTATATCCATCTTGAACACCTGTCTGGCACCAAGTCTGTTTATAGGATGTTGCCTTGTAATAATCTAAACCTGTAGTTTTGTCGCTATGAGTTGGAATTGACTTGATGGCAATAGGTTTTTTTTTTTTTTTTTGTATAGTTTTGTACCACCAAAACTAAACTCTTCATTTACTTCACTCCCACACCTGTACTGAAATAAACTAGCTTTTCTTTTTCTATTTCCTATTTCAGCAAATGACCTCAGTATTTGTCTGGTTATCAAAATATACTTTCTAGGAATAATCTTAAATCATTTTATTCGCTTATTCATTTACCTTCACTTTGTATTCAAGGTCTTCTAGTTCTACATTCTTAAAGATCATGTCTTTTCCCTTCCCAAAGACAATGTTACTATCCTTATAACCAATCAGTTACTAATGAGTTGAATCCAAGTCAGAGTGGAACTATACTCCATAGAGTTTTCAGTGGCTGATTTTTTGGAAGTAAATTGCCAGGCCTTTATTCTGAGGCATTTCTGGATAGGTTGGAATTCCCAACCTTCTGATTAGAAGCCAAGCACATTAACCATTTGTACAATCCAGGGACTTCTACTACCCTTTACAAAGTCCTTATTGTTTTCTATTTGAACCATTTACATGGTCCCTTATCCCATACCTACTATCTTAGTCTCCAGTTACTAACCCATTTGTCCATTCTCTATTCTCCTCTTAGACTATAGTCTTTATAAAGTATAAATCTGATCATGATAGTCTCATGCTTGTATCTCTTTGATGGCTTCCTATTTTCTACTAGAAAATATTCAAATGACTAGCTTTACAACATAATTCTCCTTGATGTGACTTTGCTGCCCTCTTCATTTTCATTTTCTCCCTATGATCCCTTGATGCCAACGTAAGGGTTATAGCTTTTTTTTTTTTTTTTCATCCTTTGCTGCCACTTTTTCTGGAATTTCTTATCCTCACTCCTTGTTTGACCCTTATTTTTATGTTGCTGGTTTTGCTTGTCTAGAGAACCCAGCCTAAGGCATTTGGTACCAGGAGTAAAATAGTAAAAATACTATTTTGCCAGACATTGCTCTGTGCTTTGGGGATTTAAATTTTTTAAAAAATGATATAGCCTTTACTCTTAAGAAGTATCTGCCTTTGGAGACAAGTAACTCAGTGATTCTATTTTAATGTCATCATGCTAGAGTGAAGCATAGGGTGTTATGTGTATATACAAAGCGGACATCCAAATCAAACTGCACTAAATCATGAGTACAATTTTGAAAGAATTAGGAAGATGAAGAAGGGTAGATTACACATAAATATCTTATGAATGAGTTGGGAGGAAAATATAGTCTATACCTATTAAACTTTCACAGAATTACAGTAAGTATTTTTGAACAAGTGAAAGCAAACAGCAGTTTCCTGTTACAGCATTTTTAGCTCTTGTCATCTTGAAAAGAGTTAGTAGAATCTCAGGTAATGCAATAAAGTGCAATGTGCCATCAACTTAAAAATACACTGCCCATTCTGCTTAAAGGACAATTAGCCAGAAATAAATCACTTTTCATTATAGTTAATACTGGGTAATTAGTGGTTGAAAACATGGATTCCCCTCAGAATTGATATAATATGATCAAATATTTGCAGGCAGAAGGACTGGTAAAAGGAGTATATGGAAGCCAAAATAGTTTCTGTTGTAAAACATGTCTGCCACTTAAAAAAACAAAAAAACAAATAAAGGTATGAGCTTTAGGCTCCCTCTAAACAGAAAATGACAGAAAAAGAAAACAAGTCTCTCTTCCTTTTTTGAGTGTTGATACCATTATTGGGCATCGTATTATCCACATGGAGTTCCTGAGTGGTGCAAATGGTTAATGTACTGGACTGCTAACCAAAAGGTTGGAGGCTGTCAGATGTCCCTTGGAAGAAAGGCCTGATGATCTATACCCAAAAAGAAAAAAAATCAGCCATTGAAAATACTACTGGGCATGTAGTTCTACTTTGACATACATGGGGGTTCCGTGAGGAAGGATAAACCGACAGCAACTGGTTTTGGTTACCATCCACATGTTAAGAATAATCTTAGGTACTAGGAAGTGAAACAGTTTTATGTTTGGGATAGGGTACCTCTTAGAAAATATTGGTCCCTAATCTAATGTGTATAGTATTTGCAGAATTGTAGAACTGGATGGGACCATAACAGCCATCCATTGTAGGGTGTCTCAAACGTGCCTAGTAATAAAAATCATCTGGGCCACTGATTAAAATTACAGTTACAAGGCTTTATCTCTGGAGTTCTGATTTTCAGATTTGGGTTACTGCCCAGAAATTTGTAACCTTAGATCAATTCCTAAACTTCTATGGTGATAAAAATCATCTGCCATTCTTGCTACCCATGTCAATTCCCGGGAGCCTAAGACTCATTGGACCAGAACTCCAGAAGCCTGGGAATCTGTATGTTTAACAAATATCCTAAGTGATTCTTTTCAACAGAAAGGTCTGAGGCAAACTGATACATTTAATTGCTTTATTTTATAAGCTGAGTGAATTGAGAGGCTTAGGGTAACACAATGAGAAATAGGAAAATAAATCAGCATTTACCGTAAAGAGAAGCTTTTTTTTTTTTTTAATCTTTCCTTACCAGTAATTTTATTTATTTTTATTTAAAAAAAAATTTTTTTTTATTCCACTTTAGGTGAAGATTCACAGAACAAATATTTTCTCATTAAACAGTCAGTACACATATTGTTTTATGGCATTAGGAGGAGATATATTGATTATTATTTTTTTAAAGATTAAGACTATCAGGCTCAAAGAATTAAATGGCTTGCCAGAACTGATCAACTAGAAATAACAAAACTAGTGGTTTGTACTCAGTTCTTCTGATTTCTTTTTTTGTACTTTAGATGAAGGTTTACAGAGCAAGTTAGTTTCTCATTAAACAGTTAATACATGTATTGTTTTGTGACATTGGTTGCCAATCCCATGACATGTCAATGCTCCCTTTTTCGACCTTGGGTTCCCTATTACCAGCTTTCCTGTCCCTTCCTGCCTTCTCGTCCCTGCCCCAGGGCTGGAGTGTCCATTTAGTCTTATTTTGTTTTATGTGCTTGTCTAATCTTTGGCTGAACCTCAGGAGTGACTTCAGTACTGAGTTAAAAGGGCGTCCAAGGGCCATACTCTCTGGGTTTCTCCAGTCTGGTCTTTTTTTTATGAGTTTGAGTTTTGTTCTACATTTTTCTCCAGCTCTGTCCGAGAACTTCTATTGTGATCCCTGTCAGAACAGTCAGTAGTGGAGTCAGGTGGAGGCTGTGATAGTTGTGGTCCATTAGTCCTTTGGACTAATCTTCCCTTGTGTCTTTGGTTTTCTTCAATCTCCTTGCTCCAGTGGGGTGACACCAGTGGAGTATCTTAGATGCCCACTCACAAGCTTTAAAGACCCGAGATGCTACTCACCAAAGTAGGATGTACAACATTTTCTTTATAAGCTATGTTATTCCAATTGAGCTAGATGTCCCCGGAGACCATGGTTCCTACAGCCTTCAGCCCAGTAATTCGGTTCCTCAGGGAGTCTGTATGTGACTATGAAGCTTTCATAACCTTGCCTTGGTCAAGTTGTGCTGACTTCCCCAGTCTTGTGTACTGTCTTCCCTTCACCAAAGTTACCACTTATCTATTGTCTAGTTAGATACCCCTCCCCACCCTCATAACTATCACAGATTGTTTCTTTCTGCATGTAAACCTTTTCATGAGTTTTTATAATAGTGGTCTCATACGGTATTTGTTCTTTTGTGATTGGCTTATTTCACTCAGCATAATGCCCTCCAGATTCATCTATGTTGTGAGATATTTCGCAGATTCATCATTATTCTTTATTGTTGCATAGTATTCCATTGTGTGTAAGTACTATAGTTTGTTTATCCTTTCATCTGTTGATGAGCACTTAGGTTGTTTCCATCTTTTTGCTATTGTGAATAATGCTGCAATGAACATAGGTGTGCATATGTCTATTCATGTGATGGCTCTTATTTCTCTATCATATATTCCTGGGAGTGGGATTACAGGATTATATGGTATTTCTATTTCTAGCTTTTTAAGGAAGCACCATATTGTTTTCCAAAATGGTTATACCATTTTGCATTCCCACCAGCAGTGCATAAGAGTTCCAAGCTCCCTGCAGCCTCTCCGAACTCTGTTACTTTCTGTTTTTTGATTAGTGTCAGTAATGTCGGGGTAAGAAGTTGTCTCACTGTAGTTTTGATTTGCATTTCTCTAATGGCTTGATGGCGAGCATTCCCTCATATGTCTGTTAGCTGCCTGAATGTCTTCTTTGGTGATGTGTCTGTTCATAGCCATTGCCCGTTTTTTAATTGGATTATTTGTCTTTTTGTTGTAGAGGTGTTGGATTTTACTACAGATTTTACAGATTATACTTTTGTCGGATTTGTCACAGCCAAAAATTTTTCCCCAGTCTTTTAGGCTCTCTTTTTACTCTTTTGGTGAAGTTTTGATGACCATAAACATTTACTTTTAGGAAGCTCCCAGTTATCTAGCTTCTCTTCTGCTGTTTGTGTATTGTTAGTTATGGTTTGTATCTTATTTATGCCGTGTATTAGGGCTTCTAGCATTGACCCTGTTTTTTCCTCTATGATCTTTGTATTTTTGGGTTTTATATATAGGTCTTTGATCTGTTTTGAATTAGTTTTTGTGTATGATGTGATACGAGACCTGTTTCATTTTATTATAGATGGACATCCAGTTTTGCAAGCGCCATTTGTTAAAAAGACTATCTTTTCCCATTTAATGGACTTTGGGCTTTGTTGATCAGGTGACTGTAGGCGGATGGATTTACTTCTGGATTCTTGATTCTGTTCCATTGGTCAAGGTGTCTGTCGTTGTACCAGTGCCAGGCTGTTTTGACTATCGTAGCTGTATAGTAGATTCTAGGTCAGGTGGTGTGAGTCCTCCTACTGTATTCTTCTTCTTCCATAGTGCTTTACTTATCGGGGGCATCTTTCCTTTCCATATGAAGTTAATTCTTAATTTTTCCATCTCGTTAAAGAATGCTGTTGTTATTTGGTTTGGGATTGCATTGTATTTGTAGATTGCTTTAGATAGAATTGACATTTTCACAACGTTGAATCTTCCTATCCATGACCATGGTATGTTTTTCCATTTATGTAGGCCTTGTTTGGTTCCTTGCGGTAGTGTTTTGTAATTCTCTTTGTAAATGTCTTTTACATTCCTGGTTAGATATATTCCTTTTTTTTTTTTTTTT
>NW_004444099.1:5981297-5991304 GCF_000243295.1 Trichechus manatus latirostris | reverse complement strand
TGTTTTTCCATTTATGTAGATCCCTTTGGGTTTCTTGCACTAGTGTTTTGTAGTTTTCTTTGTATAGGTCTTTTACATCCCTGGTTAGATTTATTCCTAAGTATTTTATTTTTTTAGGGGCTATTATAAATGGTAATGTTTTCCTGATTTCCTTTTCATCGTTCTCGTTATTGGTATATAGGAGTCCGACTGATTTTTATATGTTTGTCTTGTATGCTGCTACTCTGCTGAATCTTTCTATTAGTTCCAGTAGATTTCTTGTGGAGTCTTTAGGGTTTTCTATGTATATTAGGGGCTATTATAAATGGTATTGCTTTCCTGATTTCCTTTTCACCTTTCTTTTTATTGTTGTATAGGAATCCAACTGATTTTCGTATGTTTGTGTTGTATCCTTCTACTCTGCTTAATCTTTCTATTAGTTCCAGTATTTTTCTTGTGTAGTCCTTTGGGTTCTCTATGTATAGTATCATATCATCTGCAGATAGGGATAGTTTTACTTCTATCTTACCAATTTGGATGCCCTTCATTTCTTTCTTGTGCCTTATTGCTCTAACTAGGGCTTCCAGCACAACATTAAATAGTGTTGCTAAAGGGCATCCTTGTCTTTTTCCTGTTCTCAGGTGGAATGTTATCTGCCTCTTTTCATTAAGAATGGTGTTGACTGTTGGTTTTGTATAGATACCCTTTATTATGTTGAGGAATTTGCCTTCTATACCTATTTTATTGAAATTTTTTATCAGGAATGGGTGTTGGACTTTGTCGAATGCCTTTTCGGCATTGATTGAGATGATCATGTGATTCTTTTATTTATGTGGTGGACTACATTGATTGATTTTCTAATGTAGAACCATCCTTGCTTACCTGGTATGAATCCTAATTCGTTGTGGTGTATTATTTTTTTTTTATATCAAGCTGAATTCTATTGCCTAGAATTTTGTTGAGAAATTTTGCATCTGTATTCATGAGAGATATCAGTCTGTAATGTTCTTTTTTTGTGGTGTCTTTGCCAGGTTTTAGTATCAGGGTAATGCTGGCTTCATAGAATGAATTCAGAAGTGTCGCTTCCTTTCTATGTTCTTAAGTAGTTTGAGTAGTATTGGTGTAAGCTCTTCTCTGAATGTTTGGTAGAATTATCCAGTGAAGCCAACTGGGCCAGGGCTTTTTTTTGTTGGAAGTTTTTTTTATTACTTTTTCAATCTTTTCTCTTGTTATGGGTCTGTTCAGATTTTCAACATCATTTTGTGTTAGTTTGGGTAGATAATGTGTTTCTAGAAATTTTTCCATTTCTTCTGGGTTATCAAATTTTTTGGATTATATTTCAGTTGTGTCTGTTGTGATGTCCCCCATTTCATTTCTTATTTGGGTTATTTGTGTCCTCTCCTGTTTTTGTTTTGTCAGTTTGGCCAGTGGTTTGTCGATTTTGTTAACCCTTTCAAAGAACCAACTTTTGGTTTTGTTGATTCTTTCTATTGTTTTTCTAATCTCTATTTTATTTATTTCTGCTTTGATCTTTGTTATTTCCTTTCTTCTGGTGGCTGTGGGCTTCTTTTGTTATTCTGCTTATATTTGTTTGAGTTGTATAGCTTATGTTTTGATTTTGTCCCTTTCTTCTTTTTTGATGTGTGCATCTGTTGCTATAAATTGACCTCTGAGCACTGCCTTAGCTGTGTCCCAAAGATTTTGGTATGTTGTGTTTTCATTCTCGTTTGATTCTAGGAATGTTTTGATTCAGTCTTTGATTTCTTCTATTACCCAGTGATTTTTCAAAAGGGTGTTATTCAGTTTCCATGTGTTGATTTTTTTCCTTGCTCTTCCTGTTATTAATTTCTGCTTTGATGGTGTTGTGATCAGAGAAGATACTTTGTATTATCTCAGTGTTTTGGATTTTGTTGAGGATTGTTTTTTGGCCTTTTTTCTTTGTTGAGGGTTGCTTTGTGGTCTATTCTAGAGAATTTTCCATTTGCATTGGAAAAGTATGTGTACTTTGCTGCTGTTGGGTGGGGTGTTCTTTATGAGGTCAAGTTGGTTGATCGTGGCCTTTGGATCTTCTGTATTTTTGTTGAGCTTCTTTCTAGATGTTCCGACCTTTACCAAAAGTGGTGTGTTGAAGTCTTGTACTATTATTGTGGCACCATCAGTTTCTCTTTTCAGTGCTGTTAGAGTTTGTTTTTATGTATTTTGGAGCCCTGTCATTGGGTGCGTAGATGGTGGATTATCCCTTTAATCATTATATAATGTCCTTCCTTGTCTTTGATGGTGGATTTTGTTTTAAAGTCTATTTTTTCTGAGATTAGTATTGCCATTCCTGCTCTTTTGGGGTGCTGTTTGCTTGATATATTTTTTTCATCCTTTGATTTTTCATATATTTATGTCTTTGTTTCTAAGGTGTGTCACTTGTAGACAGTAGTTGATGGGTCCTGTTTTTTTTTTTATCCATTTTGTCACTCTCTGTCTCTTTATGGGTGCATTTAAGCCATTTACATTCAGTGTGATTATCTATAGATGTGAGTTTATTGCTGTCATTTTGTAGTGCTTTTTTGTGCTGATTTTTTCTTTGTTCCTCTTACTTTTCTGTGCTGTATTCCTTTCATTTGTGGATTTATATTTTCATTTCTATAGATTTTGGGTTTACTGAGACTTTATGTTTTTCTGCTTTATTTTGATGAATAAGTTTGTTAACTTTGTGGTTACCTTGGAATTTAACCCTATCTTCCTAAGTTTAAACCAGTCATTTATTACTTGATATCGCTTGACTTCCTCTCCATTTGAAAGCTCTATACCTACACGATTTATTCCCTCTGTTATTCTTCTGACGTTGTTATCATTTACAGACTGACTTCGCTGGTTCCCTGTAGTAAATCTTTTAGTTTTGTTTTATCCTTCAGAGTTAATTACCTAGGTTGATATCTGACTGATGCTATCTCGTGTCCTAGATTCAGGCTGTTGTTGTCTGATATTGCAGGTTCCCTAACCAAATGATTCCCTTGAATCATTCTTGTAAGTTTGGTTTAGTTTTTTACATATTCCCTTAATTTCTGTTTCTCTGGAAATGTCCTATTTTGCTGTCCTATTTGAGCGAGATTTTTGCAGGAAATATTCTTGGTTGGTAGTTTCTTTTTTCTTTCAAGGTTTTATATATATCATTCCATTACCTTCTTGCCTGCATCGTTTCTGCGAAGCAATGAGAGCTTAGTCTTATTGTTTCCCCTTTGTATGTGACTTTTCATTTTTCTTGAGCTGCTCTCAGGGTTCTTTCTTTGTTTTTATTTTTAGCAAGTGTGATTATGATACATCTTGGTGATTTTCTTTTGAAGTCTGTCCTTTATGGGGTTCATTTTGCTTCTTGGATGGTTGGCGTTTCATCTTTCATGATATTAGGGAAGTTTTCTGTCAGCGAATCTTCAATGATCCTCTCTGTGTTTTCATTTTCTCCTGTTCTGGAACTCCGATCACACACGAGTTTTTGCTTTTGATGTATCCCACATGGTTCTCAGGTTTTCTTAGTTTTTCTTCATTCTTTTCTCTTTTTCCTCAAACAAAGTGGTATCCAAGGATTTGTCTTTATTTTGTCTGATCCTGTCTTCCATTGTTTCAAATTTGTTCCTAAGACCTTCTATTTCACTGCCCATTTCTGAAATCTTGTTGTTTATCTTTTGGATTTCTAATTGCTGTTTTTGTATAGTTTCTAGTTGTTTATTTATTTTGATATTTTTTCCTGTATTATTTTCCTGAAGTCTTCCATTGCTTTGTCTGTGTTTTCCCTGATTTTTCTGTATTTTCCATGATTTTGTCTATTTTTTTCTTATTTTTGTCTGCATTTGCCTTCATCTCTTGAAGAACCCTGAATATTAGAGTTTTGAATTCCCTATCAGGTAGTTCCAGTGGCTTTTCTAATACCAGAAGGTCATCTGGTGTTTTACTTTGGTCACTTTCTGGAGCCATCCTGTCCTTTTTTTAAAACATGTTTTGATGTTGTCTGCTGTCTCTGGGACATTCAGGAATTATTTTTTTCATTTACTGATTGTAAGTTTGTTTCATCCTGCTCTTTTGTTTTATTTTGTTATATCCTGGCAGGTGGGCTGGGCATGTTTTGTTGCTTGCTTGCCTGTGGGCATGGCAGATCTTACCACCTTGTCCAGGTGGGCAGAGCCAGTCATTCAGCTATGGTGCAGCAGGGTGGGTCTAGTGGGAAGGAGGTGCAGGATTGGGAAGTTTATGGCATGAACTCAGGACATGAGGGCAGAGCTGGAGGACAGTATGTTGGTACCATTCAGCGGCATGGTGCTCAGTGCATGGCATAGATATGCAGGATGGAAGGGAGAAGATGTGATATGCAGAGCGAAGTGGGTAAGTAAAAGAACAGAAAGAAGAGAGAGAAATAAAAGCAAAAAAATTTTTTTTATATGATGGGAAAAAGAAAAAAAGTAAACAAAATGGCGGCACCTTATGAATCAAGGGTGGTGGTGGGGCATATTTGATGAGGCCGTGTGCTGGTGGCTCTCTATCTGAGTAGTGTGGCTCAGCCTATTGAGAAGGGATGCGAGTGGCACACAGTGCTATGTAGGTGGGAGAAAGGAAAGGAAAGAGGAAAAAGAGACCAACAAACAAAAAATGTCTAGTATTGCTTTGTTGACTTCCATGTTTTGCATCAAGATGATTACTTTATGTGTAGAGTTACCATTTTCTACTAGTCATGTATTCTTTATTTTGCCTGTTAAATATCCTAATTAAAAAAAATTATGTTATAAAAATAGCCATGTATAATACATGGTTGAAGTCCTTAACACTATCCCTAAGTTGGATAGTAACCTCAAAATTTAATGTAGATTTTGTTTTATACTAGTAAGTTTTGTTATCCTCTATAAATGTGTGCAAGCCAACTGCCTTTGGAACAGAAATATATTCTATTGTCAATATTTGGATTCAACCCAAATGAAGTGATGGGCTCTAATATTCATTTCAGAAAATGTCTCCCAAAGATAAAATACTATTATGAAGTGAGTTTTAAAAGCACCATTGCTGCTTCTACTCTTGAATTACCACTATTTAGAAAATCAATACTGGCTTATGATTTTCTAACAAATAGTCAAGACTGAGTTTTCTACTTTTTAAATGCAGAGATATTTCTTTTCTGGACTCACAGATAAAAAGAAATGCCAATGGAAGAAATGTGTAGTAGGAAAGAAAACTGGATTATCCAAAAAGAACTGCATATAAGACATGTGAGCACACACACACGAACACACACACACACACTTTATGCTATTGGAAGTCAGTGTAATTGTCTTCTGTTTTTATTTTTATTTTTAACTTAGTGATCCTTTCAAAAAAAATTTTTGTGCCTACTGTTAGCTCTGAAGTTGTGAGTGTCATTGCTACTACTACTTAAGGAATATTTTGGGCATTTATTAAATGATGAGAAAATTATATTTTGATACAGCAAAAAGCATTGAATGTATTATTTTCCTTTTTCATACTATTTTCCAATTAGAGAAGTTTGTGTCCCCTGCACCGCAAGCTTCTCTTATCAAAGGAATCTATTTTGTCATTTTTCACAATTTCTTTGAGGACAAAAATTCTCACATATATGTCATTTTTAATATTATTTTATTATTATTTACTTACAAGGGATCATGCTCTCTATATAGATTTAAGCTCAAAATTATTCTACTTTCTAGAAAAAGTGCAAAATATTTTCACGTATTGATTATGGGTTGGAGGTCTGAATTCGAAAGACTGAAGTACTTACGTAACATTATAAGCTCATGGAATTTTAGAACTAAGAGTTTCAATCCCTGCATTTTAAAGAAAAAGAAAAAAAAGTTCCTGAGGCTTAGAGAGGTGAAGAGAATTGTTCACTTCTGTTGAAGGTTATACAGTTATTAAAGCTTAAGCCTGATCTCATATAAGGAAAGGATTTAATGACATTAGATTAAAAAAAAAAAAAAATTCAGAGGCAGAGAGGCCTGTGAGCAAAAGAGGACAATGTGTATAATGTTTTGGCTGGCAGCAATGGGGTAACTATATGTAAAGGTTATAGACAAGTGGAGACTTGGAATGTCAGGCAGATAATTAGTACTATTACAGTACACACAACAAACTTAATAATTTTCATTAATGTAGAATGGACAAATATCATTTTGATGACCCTTCCTTGAGATCTAGATGAAATTGCCTTTAGACACTGCCATTTATTGTCATGAGGAAGTCCAGAATCCGCTCTAAGATTTCTATACATTCCTTGAAGGCTGGATTTTACATAATTATTCTGGACTCTGATCTCCAGATTCCCTTGAATTAGTGTGATTTGAGAATTGTCTTGCCATTCTCCATGTACCATTCAGTGTACTGTTCTTTCCTCTATTTCCATATACACATAGACATACATGCACACATACATGCACATTGAGAGCTTCAGCCCCTTGTACCCCAAGTCTCTCTTCCCAAAGAAATTCATTTTGTTATTTTTCACAATTTCTTTGAGGACAAAAATTCTCATATATATGTCAATTTTGATATTATTTACTCACAAGGTATCATGTTCTGTATATAGTTTTGCATCTTGCAGTATTTCCTTTATAACATACAGGGATGCATTTTGTTATCGTTGGTATTTTCAGTCGCCTCATATGCAGGCAGAAGTTGGACAATGAAAAAGGAAGAGCAAAGAAGAATTGATGCCTTTGAATTATGTTGTTGGCGAAGAATACTGAATATACCATGCACTGCCAGAAGAATGAACAAATCTGCCTTGGAAGAAGTACAGCCAGAATTCTCCTTAGAAGTGAAGGTAGTGAGACTTTGTCTCACTTACTTTGAACATGTTAATCAGGAGGGACCAGGGCCTGGAGAAAGACGTCATGTTTGGTAAAGTAGAGTGTTGGCAAAAAAGAGGAAGGCCCTCAATGAGATGTATTGACACAGTGACTGCAACGATGCGTTCAAACATAGCAACCACTGTGAGGATGGCAGGGGACTCAGGCAGTGTTCCGTTCAGTTATATGTAGGATCCCTATGAGTCAAAACTGACTAGACACCCCGTAACAACAACAACTTTATTTTAAAAATATTTTGTATACTTATCTCATGTATATAGATCAATTTATTTACCAGAATTCTATTGGTGGCAAAAGCTTTCTTGTGTGCTTATATGCATAATGGCTCCAAAAATCTCCTTGTATTTTTTTCTTAGCAAATTTTTGTAATTGTATCTTTAGGGTAAATTCTTGGCAGCTGATACTTGTTTACAGAGACACATCTTACACATTTTGACAGGCATTGCCAAAGTGTCCTCCAGATAATTTGTATTAATTGTTGACCACACCAAATATATTTTAGTGCAAATTTACATGCATCATTGATAGACTCTAATCTTTAGGTGAAAAATAATATATGATTGAACATTTGCATTCCTTTTTCATACTCTATATCCTGTTCCTGTCCTTTGCCTTTATCTTAATTTGGTAATATTTTTTATAATTAATTTGTATAAGCCCTTTGTAAATGAAGAATGTAAATTTTATTCTACCATTAAAAAAAAAACCTCTGCCTTCGAGTGAATTCTGACTCAAAGCAACCCTATAGGATAGAGTAGAACTACCCCGTGAAGTTTTCAAGGAGCAGCTGGTGCATTCAAGCTGCCGACCTTTTAGTTAAGCGCCTAGCTCTTAACCACTGCACCACCAGGACTTCCATTCTACCATAGGTTTTGAAAATATTTTTCCAGTTGGTCATTTCTCTTTGAACTATATTTACTGTATGTTTAATGTTCGAGCAGTCTAACTATATGTAGAGTAAAATTATTTTTTTCCTGTATGATTACTAGCTTATAAAGGCTTTTCTCATTCAAAATTTTAATTTAATTTATACATGTTTTAGGTTAGAACTTTTACAATTTCATTTTTTGCTTGTTTAATCTTTGATGCATTAATTATTTTATATAAATTAGGCAGGAACACAGCTCTTTTATTCTATTGACAAAAAAATTATCCAGTTATTTCAAGTATTTGGATTATCTAGGTTAATTTTGGTAAATTGTATTTTCTTATTATGTGGATTTTAAAATTTATTTGCATATTATTTGGCATAATTTTCTCTTATGATTCTTTGTATGTGCGGGTAAACAATTTTTCTTTTTAATTTTGCATATTAGGTTTTTCATTTTTTACATATTAAGATAGCAATTCATTTATATATTTTATTGTGTATGCTTTTGTTTTTAAGTTCTTGCTCAAGGAAGTTACTAAGTTAATTGTTTTCTAATCTTTTCCTGTTTTTTGTCAATTTTCTCTGTTTTTATCTTTTTTCCTTCCTTCTATTTTCTATGAATTTTTTTAATGTAGTCCTTCAAATATTTTAAGTTTATTGACAATTGATTATTTTCCTTACTGTTAATTTAGATATATATTGTTCAAGGCTATGAATTTTCCTCTAAGCACAGCTGTAATTTTTGTTTTGATTCTTTCTTTTACCCAGGAGTTTTTAATAAAAACTTTATTTTTTATTGTCCAGAGATTTTTATTGTTGCTGTTTTGCTTTCAATTTTGATAGTATTTTTTACTTTTATTGTTTTGTGATCAAATCACATTATATGTATTATTCATGCACTTCTGAGATTTTCATAATAAATTTATAGTTTATATTTTGTTACCTCCATCACTGCGTACTTAAAAAAAATTTCATCTGCTTTTCAATGTATACAGTACAATTTAAATACATTTTCACCATACTCATGGTTTGGTGTGTATGTGTGCGTATGTGTGTGTGTGTGTATACATTTATTGATGTATAATTCGCATGTTATACAAATCACCAATTTAAAGTGTACAATTCAGTGGTGTTTAGTATATTCACAAGAGCCCCTGGTGTTACAAAGGGTAAACAAGCTTGGCTGCTAACCCAAAGGTTGGTGATTTGAGTCCATCCAGAGAGCCTTGGAAGAAAGGCCTGATGATCTACTTTCAAAAAATCAGTCATTGAAAACCCTATGGAGTATAGTTCTATTCTGACATGCATGGGATCACCATTAGTTTGAATCAACTCAACAGTAACTGTTTGGGTTTTTTGTTGTTGATGTTTTGTTTTGTTTTTAGTATATTCACAGAATTGTGCATCCATCACCACAGTTAATTTTAGAACACTTTCATTACTCCATAAAGAAAGCCTGCCCCCCATCTGTTCAGCCACCAATATCCCCATGCCCTAACCTCCACACCTAGACAACCGTTAATCTACTTTGTCTCCATAGATCTCCCTATTCTGACCATTTCATATAAATTGAATCACACAATGTGTGGTCTTTTTTTTAGAAGGATTATTCTTTTTTTTTTAATTGTACTTCAGGTGAAAGTTTACAGAACAAATACTTTCTCATGAAACAGTAGTACACATATTGTTTTATGACATTGGTTAACAACCCCACGACATGTCAACCCTCTCCCTTCTCGACTTTTTTTTTCTTGGTGAAAATATACATAGCCAAAGATACACCATTTCAAAAAATTTCTGCATGCACAGTTCAGTGACATCAACTATGCTCTTCCAATTGTGCTGCTATTCTCACTTTAGATGAAGGTTTACAGAACAAAACAGTTTCTCATTAAACAGTACACAAGTTGCCCTATGACAATGGTTAACAACCTCACAACACATAGACACTGTCCTTGCTCAACCTTGGGTTCCCTATCACCAGCTTTCCTGTCCTCTTCTGCCTTCTAGTCCTTGTCGCTGGACTGCTGTGCCTCCTTAGTCCTGTTTTGTTTTATGGGATGGTCCAATCCCCAGCTGAACGGTAAACCTCAGAAGTGACTTCACCACTGAGCTAAAAGGGTGTCTGGGGGCCGTACGCTTGGGGTTTCTCCAGTCTCTTTTAGGCCAATAAATCTGGTCTTTTTTTGTGTGTGTTAGAATTTTGTTCTACATCCTTCTCCAGCTCTGTCCAAGACCCTCTGCTGTGATCCTGGTCAGAGCAGTCAGTGGTGGTAGCCAGGCACCATCTAGCTGTACTG
>NW_004444099.1:5965251-5979958 GCF_000243295.1 Trichechus manatus latirostris | reverse complement strand
GGTCTATCCTATATGGGGTTCATTGAGCTCCTTGGATGGCCAGCTTTTCATCTTTCATGATATTGGGGAAGTTTTCTGTCAGCAGTTCTTCAATGATCTTCTCTGTGTTTTCTGTTTTCTCCCCCTCTTCTGGAACTCTGATCACTCACAGATTTTTGCTTTCAATTGTATCCCACATAACTCTCAGGGTCGCTTCATTTTTCTTTGTTCTTTCTTCTGAGTTTTCCTCAAACAGAGTTGTATCCAAGTGTTTGTCTTCAATTCCACTGATCCTGTCTCCCACCATTTCAAATCTGCTCCTCAGCCCTTCTATGACACTGTCCATTTCTGAAATCTTGTTGTCTATCTTTTGGATTTCTAATTGTTGTTTTTGTATAATTTTTAGTTTTGAATTTATCTTGGCCTTTTGTTCCTGCATTATTTTCCTGAAGTCTTCCATTTTTTTGTCTGTATTTTCCATGAATTTGTCTGTCTTTTCCATGGATTTGTCTATTTTTTCCTATTTTTGTCAGCTTTTTGCTTCAACTCTTGGAGAATTCTGAGTATTAGAGATTTGAATTCCCTATCAGGTAGCTCTAGTGCCTTTTCTTCCACTGGAAAGCCATCTGGTGCTTTATTTTGGATGCCTACTGGAACCATCCTGTCTTGTTTTTGTAAATGTTTTGATATTGTCTGCTGTCTTCGGGGCATTCAGTAGTTATTTTTCTCATTTATTGATTGTAGATTTGTTTGTTTTGTTCTTTTTTTTTTAATTTGGCTATGTCTGAGCAGGCGGGCTGTGTGTTCTTTGTTGTTGGCTCGTCTGTGGGCATGGTACTTTTCACCTCCTTCTCCAATTGGCAGGGTCAGTTGCTCAGATATGGTACATCAGGGCAGGTCTAGCTGAAGAGGAGTTGCTGGAATGGGTTGTTTGTGGCACTTTCTACAGCCACCAGGGTGGGCTCGTAATCAATGCAGGGCAGATTCCAGTAGGCCGTGCCTGTGCTGCTTGGTGGTGTGATGTTAAGCGCACGGTGCAGGTAGGCAGGATGGAGGGGGAGATTGTGATGTGTGGAGCTTAGATGGATATGGGAGAGAGGAGAGAGGAACAGGAGCCAAAAACATACAAACAAACAAAAAAGAGTGCTATGGGAGCTTGCCGTTGGAGTGGAGAAATGAGAGACTATGAAATGGAGAAAAACAAAATGGGGAAGAAGAAGAAAAAAAAGAAAAGAATGAATAAATAAAATTAGAAAGAAAAAAGAACAGCAAAGCTCCCAGGGATCCCACCGGTGTGGCTACGAGGTCTGGGGAACTTGTTCCCAGGTGTTGCAGTACAGCCCGGCTAGAAGGTGTAGAGGTATTCAGCGCCAGGTATTCAGGGAACAGGAAGAGAAGGAAGGTACAGAGAGACAAGAAACTGAGTAATGAAGAAAGACAAAAAGGGAAAAAGAGGGAAAACAAAACAAAACAAATTAAAAAAGGAAAACCAAGAAAACCCCCCCAAAAAAACAGAAAAAAAAAAAAAACCCATGTGAAAAGAAATGCCCTTAGGGATCCCTCTGCACATCTGTGCAAGCTGAGGGGGTAGGTCCCAAGACGTGTAGCACTGTCCAACCAGAATGGGCCCCCAACTCGAGAAAAGGAAAAGAAAACAAAGAAACAATTCAAAACAAACAAACAAAAGCCCTAGGATCCCACCAGTGTGGCAGCCCAGACCAGGAAGCAGTTCCACACTGGAACAGAGCTCCGCAACCCCTTAGGAAGAAGCAAAGATGCCACACGGAGCCAGGTATTTGAGCAAAATGAGGGGGAGGTGGTGACAGGTAAGGAAGAAATCAAAAGAAGTGGAAAAAAGCAACACCAGCAGCGAACAAATGGCACTCAGGGAGCCGGCCAGTGCAGGCGGGTGGAATCCAAGCAGCTGGTGCTTCCTGGCCAAGAGACTGTAGCTGTGGGAAGCAGAGGAGGCCAAGTGGGGGTGACAAAGGGTGGGGGGTGGGATAGCGTATATCGCAAATTACTGGTTGTTTTGTCTCCTGCTGGAAGCTCCATGAAGCTGCTTTCTCATACCCCCTATTTGCTGGTCTCTGATAGGAGTCCAAGATGGCAGATCCACGCTGCATTATCTGATAGGGGACCTCTGCATGAATCTCTCCTCACTGTCCATTCTCTGTCAGTTTTCTCACTCCATTTGGTGCTTTGCTGAGTTCTTTATCTCTTCATTTGATGTTTTAGGGTTTCAGGATTGCTGTTTCCTCTGTTTGGCTTAGTTTTTTGGATCTTTGCTCTGGAGGGATGGCATGGTGCTTCTGCCTAGAGTGCCATTTTGCCGGAAGTCTGGTCTTTTGTAACTAGCATCTTTTATTTAGCATAATATTTTCCAGGTTCATCCATGTTGTAGTTTGTATCAGTACTTGTCTTAGGCTGGGTTCTCTAGAGAAGTGAAACCAGTGAAGCATATAAATATCTCTAGAGAAGTGAAACCAGTGAAGCATATAAATATATATATAGAGAGAGATTTATATCAAGGAGATGGCTTACGCAGTTGTGGAGGCTTGAACGACCCAAGTCCTTGGGTCAGGATAAAGGCTTCTCCTGATTCACATAGCCGCAGGGACTGGTTAACTCAGAGAGCAGGGTGCTTGCTCACAGGCTGCGAAGATCAAGGAATCCAAGATCAGCAGGCAAGACCACAGGTAAGCTGCTAGCTCAAGTTCCAAGAACCAGAGGTCAGACGAACAGGAGCCAGGATCCAGCACAAGCAAATAGCCCCCAGGCCTTGCCAGAATGTCTGCTTATATTTGATGCAAGCGACACACCCAAGGAAGTTCCCTTTCATCTGTTTGGCTAGTCACAGCAGATCGCATCATGGGGATGATCACATGTCAAATCTCAACAGGGAAGTGATCACAACCTTATATGTCTGCCCAAACACTGAAAATCATGGTCCAGGCAAGTTTACACATAATCTTAACCATCACAGTACTTGCTGTCTTTTTATTGCTAAATAATCTTCTATTGTATGGATATACTGCATTTTATTTATCTGTTCATCAGTTTGATGGACATTTGAATTGGTTCCACTTATTTTTCCCGACCCAGTTGATTGAACATTTTTAAGGATGTTTATTTATTCACAACTTTAATAGTTGAAAACTAATATACCCAATTACTTTTACTCCTTCTCCAACTTTCTATTTTTGTTATATTTTCCTTATTAAAATGTGCTTGATTCGTATATTTATACTTTAAATCATATAATCAAATCTTTGTTTCTTGTTTATCCACCGTCACCCTTGTCTGTTGATACTGTTGGTTGCCTAGCAGTTTCTATTCCAGTTTCTCTGTTCCTTCACACCTGCCTTCCTACAGAGAAAAAAAAAAAGGCTAGGTCTTTGCTGTGAGACCATTGATATCCTCATCATTTAAGTCAATTTAGATGGAACTTTTTAAAAGTTGATATAAGCAAATTAGAATTAAACTACCTTTATACACATTCTTCACCTTTACTTTCCGATGTTTATACACTGTTATTTTTACTGTGTCAAGATTTTAAAGTTCAATTTCTATAATTAAAATTCTCACTTTTCACAGTAATGTAGCCATAGTTTTTTCTCAATGGATTACTAAAATCCATTTTCTTTTAAATGGATTTTATGCTTGCTCCCTGACTTTCTGCTGCGATTCTCCTTCTCATTTGCATAGTTGAATTCCTTTCTTGAATAATGTTTTTTGTTTTGTTTTTAATTTATTTTTTAATATGAAGAAATGCTCATACACACTGTACTCCTGAGAATGTGTGCCACCTATTTATTTAAATAACCTACTTGTTGGACAATTTGTCTTTTCCTTAGCACTATTTATTAAAATATTCATTGTTTCCCTGTCTTGTGGATCACCCTTGGGCTTCAAATAATTCCTCAAACACAGCGACCTCCAAGGAGAATCCACTTATTTTGAGTTCTCATCCTTTTTCCTGTTGCCAGTGAGCGTTTCTCCTTCCCAAAAGGAGAAAGGAAAGTGGATGAAATGTAGTTTTGTGTCTATTTTAAGAACTGAAAAGATGGGAAAGGGATGTTCACCAGGAACTCTCAGAACACCTCTCTTTCTGCCTCCTGCTTTCTTTAGTTATTTTCTCATTTGTCTTCTGTGTAGCTGTACTTCTATTTAATGTTGGAGATAATGAGCTCTGGGAGTTTATGCTCCTTCTGGTTTGCACCTCCTGCTTTCCTCCAGGCAGGGAAACCCTAATATGTCAAATACTGGTGGGTTTTTGTTTGTTGTTGTTGTTATTTGTTAGTTTTAAATTTACAATGGAGCTTCTTCTTTCATTGAAATTTTATTGTGTTCACCCAGGACTCCTCTTTTCATGAGTAGTCAGGTAAGAAATTATGGGTTGATTTTTCAGGATTTGTTCACTTTGTAGTATTCTGGTGAAGAATGGATTAATCCTGTGTGGAGCTGTATGAAGTTGAGCTTTGTCAAGCCATGCAAAATCTCAGAAAACTATTTTATTCATATATTTATTGATCAACTGCCTTTTACTCTTGATTCTTGCTTCTCATTTCTTGATCATGTAAGTTGTTAGGCTTAGGGGAAAGATGTTATTGGGACCTGCCATTGATAAAGAGACCAAAATGCTTTTTTGAAATGATTATTCTAACTCTGTGGAAAGAGAAAGATATGTATACCATGTGCAGTCATGCAAAAGGATGTGCATTGGGTCCTAAGAATTGTTCTGTCCACTTTCTTGAAGAAATTTTGGAGAATTTTCAGCTGAGATGGTTGACGATATAGAAATTGTTCTAACCTTGTCTGGATTTTACTTCTTTTTATGTTGTTCTAGAAAGAAGAAATCTTAAGTAGATCATGTATCCTTTTTCAGTGTTGACTTTTGTAGCATTATCAAGTTCCATATTTTTGTTTTTTATCATTAAGGCCATGGTAAATTGGAAATAGAAATAACCTGACCAAGCACCAGGTGTAAAGTATCTAGATTGTTTAGATAATCACAGAGACAATAAGTAAATCTGAATACTCAGTATTTGTCAGATATTGTGCTTAGTGATTTTCAAAGAGTATATCCTTCAGCCTTCACAAAAACTCTGTAACTCACAGATATTGGTGTTTCTGTTCCTACTATGTAGACCGAAGATTAGCAGGGTTGGGACCTTATCCAAAGTCAGCAAAGAGAGTTTAATGGGAAAATAATGACTTGAAGCCATCGCATCTGACTTCAATACCATACGTTCAACCTCAGACAAATAAAATATAAAGTATTTTAGGGGAGAATATTAAAAAATGGAGATTATCAGTAAATGAATTAAAATTTTTTCCCTATAGTCATTTCATAGGATAGAATAATGATTGCTTCAGGTAGAGAGTGGGTTATGAAATTCAAAAGTTGCATGAGAAATTAGAGGTGACCCAAGGACTTTAGAAAGAAGGATTGTGTATGACTGGATAAAATTGAGAGGATTTTTCTCCATATCACCAAGAGCAAGTCCAAGTTTTGCTTGGGGACCAGCCTAGAGGAAGGAACAAGCTTTTGACACAAGTGAAAATATTTTGTGTGTGTCTAGGAACAGATGGAAATTAGCTTATGCAGTGGAGCTCTGAGAAAGCTGAGAGGCTGTAAGGAAAAAAAAAATGAGTGCATCCAAACCACTCACAGACAAGATCTCACAGCAATGAAGCATCTGTGTTTGCGTGAAGCTAATGGGTTATACAGATCTGGCTTCTATCTCTCTATGCAGTCTATACCCACTAATTTAATATTTGTGTTAATAATTCTTTTAAATTCATTGAATTTCTTGATTTAAAATATAAAATTTTTCTGTTAATCAGATATTTTAAGAATACCAAACTGTAAGTAGTGTGGTGAATATATACCATACACTATTAATCCATAAAACCAATTACCTGGAGAAATTCATGTAAATGAAGCCATTCAAACAAGTGTCATGTAACTATTAGTAGAAAGTGTTTGTTGCCTCTGTCTGTAGCCTTCCAATATGTTCGCCACATGCTGTTGTCTATATTACTTATGCTTCCAGGAAAGTTTATGCCTCTTACTTAGCCATGTAGTAGCTTCTTCCTCTAGACTCACAGACTTTTTTTTTTTTTTTTAATATTTTATTGTACGTCAGGTGAAGGCTTACAGAACAAATAGTTTCTCATGAAACAGTAGTACACATGTTGTTTTATGACATTGGTTAACAACCCCACAACATATCAACCTTCTAACTTCTCAACCTTTTTTTTTTTTTTTTGGTGAAAATACACATAGCCAAAGATAAACCATTTCAAAAATTTCTACACACACAATTCAGTGACACTGACTACGCTCTTCCAATTGTGCTGTTATTCTCACTTAAGAAGAAGGCTTACAGAACAAAATAGTTTCTCGTTTAACAGTTCCTACAAATGTTGCCCTATGACAATGGTTAACAATCTCACAACACATTAACAATATCCTTACTCAACCTGGGGTTCCCTATCACCAGCTTCCTTGTCCCCTTATGCCTTCTAGCCCTTGTCACTGGACTCCTGTACCTCGTTACTCTCATGGTTTTACTGGGCTGTCCACTCGCAGGCTGATCAGTGAACATCGAAGGTAACTTTACCACTGAGCTAAAAGGGTGTCTGGGGACCATATTCTCGAGGTTTCTCCAGTCTCCTTTAGGCCAGTAAATTTGGTTTTTTTTTTTTTTTTGTGAGTTAGAATTATGCTCTACATCCTTCTCCAGCTCTGTCCAGAACCCTCTCACAGACATTTTTTGACTTAACTCTGCATTCTCCTTCTCATCAGCATTTTCTCTGATACATTGTCATGAAGAGTGGGGTATTTTAAACTCCATTTTTTGGAAAAATTCACATTTTTAATGGAAATATTTTTGAGATAATTGTAGGTTTACATGAAGCTGTAAGGAATAATGCGGAGAGATCCCATGTACCCATTATGCAGTTTCCCCCAATGGTAACACTTTGCAAAACTATAGTACAGTGTCACAACCAGCATATTGACACTGATATAATCCACTGATCTTATTTTCTTTTTATAATCCACCGATCTTATTTTCTTTTTGTTGAAACACGTAAAGCAGATATCTCAATGTGGATGATAAGGCACTCCTGTTAAAGCAGCCATCCCCTCTGATCTCTCCTTATGCACATTTTTGCAGCAGGTAAGAAATATTTGTATTTATGATTTTTATGGTTAGTATCTTGGTGAAAATTCATTTTTTAGATTATAGCTGATTTTATAGTTATTACTATAACATCATTGCTGTGTGTTACAATAGAAAAATGCGAGTGAGTTTTTGTTGTTAGGCGCTGTCAAGTCAGTTCAGACTCATAGAGACCCTATGTACAACAGAACAAAACACTGCCCGGACCTGTGCCATCCTCACAATCGTTGTTATGCCTGAGCCCATTGTTGCAGCCACTGTGTGTCAATCCATCTCGCTGAGAGCCTTCTACTTTTTTGTGGAACCTGTACTTTATCAAGCATGATGTCCTTCTCCAGGGACTGGTCTCTCCTGATAACATGACCAAAATATGTGAGACAAAGTCTTGCCATCCTTGCTTCCAATGAGCATTCTGGCTGTATGTCTTCCAAGATAGATTTGTTTGTTCTTCTGGCAGTCCACGGTATATTCAATATTCTTTGCCAACACCATAATTCAAAGACATCAATTCTTCTTCAGCTTTCCTTATTCATTGTCCAGCTTTTGCATGCATATGAAGTGATTAACACCACAGTGTGGGTCAGGTGCACTTTGGTCCTCAAAGTGACATCTTTTCTTTTTAACACTTTAAAGAGGTCTTTTGCAGCAGATTTACCCAATGCAATACATCGTTTGATTTCTTGACTGTTTCTTCCATGGATGTCGATTGTGGATCCAAGTAAAACAAAATCCTTGACAACTTCAATATTTTCACCTTTTATCGTGTTGTTGGTTAGTGGTCTAGTCGTAAGGATTTTTGTTTTCTTTATACTGAGGTGCAATCCATACTGAAAGCTATAGTCTTTGTGCTTCAAGTCCTCTTCACTTTCTGCAAGCGGAGTTGTGTCATCTGCGTATCGCAGGTTGTTAATGAGTTTTCCTCCAATCCTGAAGGCTTGTTCTTTTTTATATAGTCCAGCTTCTCAGATTATTTGCTCAGCATATAGTTTGAATAAGTATGATGAAAGGATATAACCCTGATGCACATCTTTCCTGATCTTAAACCACACAGTATCCCCTTTTTCTGTTTGAACGACTACCTCTTGGTCTATGTACAGGTTCCTCATGAGCTCAATTAAGTGTTCTGGAATTCCCATTCTCCACAATGTTTTCCATCAGTTGTTATGATCCACATAGTCAAATGCCTTTACATAGTCAATAAAACACAGAACCTTGAGTGGGAGTTTATGCTTTACTCTCTAGATTATAAAGTCTTCACATCCCTAAGAGTTCCATATAAGATGCTATCAATAATAATTGTTATTATTACAGGAATCTTTATCCCTGTAAGAATAATTATGGTTTAAAACATGTATACATCATTTTCTGAAGAAAGAGCTGGTCATCTACTTAGAAATAATCAGCCATTGAAAACTCTGTGGAGCATAGTTCTATTCTGACAGTCATGGAATCTCCATGAATTGAAATTGACTCGACCGCAATTGGTGGTGGATATACCACTTTATTTTATTACGGTGTTGGTGAAGAATATTAAATATACCATGCATTGCCAGAAGATCGAACAAATCTGTTTTGAAAGAAGTACAGCCTGAATGCCCCTTGGAAGTGAGGATGGCGAGACTTCTTCTCATGTACTTTGCACATGTTACCTGGAGGGACCCCCCCAGTCTCTGGAGAAGGACATCATGCTTGGTAAATTAGAGGGTCAACAGAAAAGAGGAAGACCCTCAATAAGATGGGTTGGAACAGTGGCTTCAATGATAGGCTCAAGCATAACAATGATCATGAGGATGGCACAGGAATGGGAAGTGTTTGATTGTACATAGGGTCACTATGAGTTGGAACTGACTGAATGGCTCCTAACAACATCTACAAAAAGCACCATTCTGAGTGCTCTGTAAGTAACAATTTGTTTATTTCTACACTATTGTACCTTAGTTTGTTGCTATTATTTTTCATAATTTTCTGGTAAGTAAATTGAAGCAGAGAGATGTTGATTAACTTGTTTAAGGTTACTCTAGTACAGCTAGGATATGGAGAATCAGGATTTGAATCCAAGCAGTGTGGTTACAGTGTCTATCTTCTTAACCATTATACTAAACTGCCTATCTCATCATTTGTTTACCCTGGATTGTTACTCTTCTTGTATTAACTCACTTAGTCTTCTCAACAACCCTGTAAGATGTATATTGTTATTATTATCATCCTAATTTTTTAGATGAGGAAAGAAGGGCATATAGAAGTTAAGTAAACGGGCTAAGGTCACACAGCTGGCAAATGGCATAGCCAGGATTTGAACACAGGTATACCTTTCCAGAGTTCCTTCTGTTAGTCACTATTACAAATTAGTATTATGATATCAAACATAGAGTGTTTACCAGGTACAACCTTGTTAAGAAAAAACCTTACTGAGAGAGAGAGAAATTTGCATGGTTAGAGATTCCCTAACCTGATTTCCGTCAGTCACTAAATAAAAGACAATGCTAAGTTTGAAGTTAATTATTAATTTTCTTTGTACTAAATCCATTAAGAGTCCAAGATTGGCTTACATTTCATATCATATTTATTAATGAATCAGAGAGAATTTGAGTGATGCAGATCTTTTGTGTGGCTTTATTTTGAAATAAACTTTGCAATGGAAGATTTCCATCCTGTATGTTGCCATTATGGATTTATGTACATGGAAATTTGAGTTTATGGAAGAATCTTCTGTTATAATCTTCAGAGTTGCACTCCTGGCATGTGTTTGAGTTTAATTAGGATGATACTAGAATCATCATCTCACAAAATGGAGTTCAAAGGAAGCTTCATGTTTAACAGAGGAAATTAAGCTATGCTGTCTCACTCAGTTCTTAGATCTACTCTTGCTGCCTTGGTCTACTCAGTTTGTCATATGACTATTGGCAATCAGACTACTAGGACTGAATGGTCAGGATGTGGATCAAACTATGATATAGAAAGACTAAACTTCTCAAAACTGCGTTCACCATGTGTTGAATTTATGTCTTGACATTGATTAGGAGCTAATTCCAACTTTAGGCATTTGTTCCCCCCATCTCAATTCGTGAATCTTCAGGCCAGTACTTTGAGATTTTGAGTGCATATCTGATTGAGTCCAATCTTGTTTCTGCCATAACACCTTACTATTCCACTTTGCCTATAGTTCCAAGAAGAGTGAAGGCGAAAACTAATGTTTGTGCTTGGCATGATGATTAACTAAAACGTTGGTGGTTTGAACCCACTCAGAGGATCCAGGAGGAAGACCTGGCAATTCACTTCTGTAAAGATTACGGCTAAGAACAGCCTATGGGGCAGTTCTGCTCTGTCACACAGGGTGGCCGTAAGTTGAAAATCAGCTGGATGGCGCCTAACAACAGTAGCAACAACCGAAACTATACTTAGACTTTAATGTTAAAAGCAAGTTCTTCATTTCTTAGGGACTTCGTTTTCAGTATTGTAACCTTAAGCTTTGCCTCTTCTTTTACTTTTGGGGTATAACTCAAACCATAGTTGGCATATTTAATCTCACTGCGTTAGGAAAGTGGAAAGAATTTCCATTAAGGAAAAAGTTTATTTTGTTTCTTTTCCTTTTTAGCTTGATATAAGATTTAACAGTATAAGTATAAATGCAAATCTGAAGATTTTTATGCTATCAGTATTTGAAGATTATTTATTGAAAATATATTTTTCTTTGCTTTATATGAAACTAACACAGGACAATCCACATTAGCAATATTTTACTTCCAATATCTGTGATAATTATCTTTTTTTCTATACTGGATGACAAATGAAAAGCTATGTGAATGATTTTTCCCCCCCTGTGGATTTCCAAGCATCCTCTCTCAGAAGTACTGAACGTATAAGTTGAATATGTATGAGTTTGGTGAGTTGGAAATAAGTGTATGTATTTTGGTAGTTTGATGTACTTATAATTCTACTCAAAAGCTAGATCAAAGTTTTCCTTTTTTTAATACTACCTTTGAACAGAATTAGTTAGTAGCATTGTTTGATGTAAAGGAAACAGTATCTTTGAGAGAAACAAGTGAAAACAGGTAGCTTACATTATTTATCCTTCGAAGTAAACAAGTATCTTGGGAAATAGTCTCTTTCTTGAAAGCTATAAAATCAGACGGAGCCATACGTCAGGTGGTTACTTCCTCTGAGTTCAATCTATGTTCTCATTGCTGTTACCTAGATTTATTTTTTGTGTATTAGTCCCTTTTTGGGGATCTTCATAAACAACATCTGTAGACCCTACACATCAAAAGCCAGACCTGCTTGAAACATGGAAGTTACTCTTCATTCAACAACACACCCATACAAATCTGAATAGCGTATGTTTAATTTGATTTAGCACCTCATACCAATTTAATTGAAATGTTTTCTTAGATACATTAAGTTTGTGCAAAGGTTTTATATTATATCTATACTGCAATCTTTTATAGCTAAATTCTGATTTATATACTATTTTTATTCCAGTAAAAAATATTTTTTAATCAGATGCTTAGAATAATAAATGTATTCTATTCATTGTCATTGAAATTAAAAATAATAAAAGAGCATCTACTAACTACTCTGAAATTGTCTAGGCTTTTATATTCTGGGCAACTCTTTTGAAGTTAAAGAGCTCCTACATATTACTGATTAGCTGCATTTTTTTCCCATGTTTAGAATATTTTGTGTAGCACTGAAAATGCCATTGAGTCATTTAGTGTTTTAAATGGATTCATCTTAATGGATGCCTTTCAAAATATCAAAACAATTTCCCTCCTTTTATAAAAGCCTGGGTAGGGAAGAGGCACAGTTGAATTGAGTTGTTCAAGTCATTTTAAAAGTCATTGAACACGGATAATTTTGGTAGACAGGATAGCTTGAACTGGTGCAAAATAAATCCCTGTTACTTGTTGGCAAGATGTTTGGTGAGTATGAGGAAATCCTTTGTCCTAGATAAAAAGATAGCTATATCCACCATTAAATGTGTCTCTCCATTTAGTTCCTTTCAAAAAGGGCTAAATGGATTTAAATAGCCCAAAGTATTGAATACTTTTGGAGGAGACTGCAGAGATCATTCTGATCTAATTAGCAAAATTGCATGCTATTATATGCCAGTTTCCTTTTTATTATCCAGTTGGAAATAATACGTTATCAAAGGGAAACGCACTTTCCTTTTTATGTAGTAGTCTTGCCCTATGTTCACGAGCGCTGCTGCCACATTCTATAATAAGCTTTTTGAATAAAGACGAGTCCCTTAATTTTTTGTGCCAGTTCACTTCTCTGGGTAAGGAAGAGAGCACCCACCCTATTTGGTAAATTACTACTCTGAGGGCTGAATGCCACCCTAGAGCATTAAACCTAGAAGACTTAATGCACTTTCAAAGAACTGAGAGTTATTTGCACTCTGAAACCTTCAGGCGAGCTGAGAAAAAGATAACTAATAAACGTGTTCATAAAGCACTTAGTATTGTAAAGTATCAGAATACTTTTATGCAGCATGAGTGATAACACACTGAGTGTTTGGGGTAATTTAACTGAAACAGAACATTTCTAAGCAGTTATCTAAAACTGTTTCATTTTTGACCTCTTGTTTTGGGGCACTGGTCCACACTATTGATGGGCCACCTGTGTTATGAGAGCCACTACAAGTTTGTGCTGTTCAGGCTCAACTCTCCCTGGTGCCTGCTGGTTTTGTTTTTGTTTTTCCTCAAACAAGTCCATTTCAAAATTTCCATACTGACTCTACTAAAACTTGTCCACTCTCTTCCCAATTCATAACCGTCAGAAAATGACATCACTACCTGCATGGCTGAGTTTAGAGTCTTCAGTGGTCACCTATTTCACTTTCATAAAACTTTCTTTTGATTATTTCTCATTCTTTATTATTCTCTTTATCTATTTACAGAGATGTTCTGCCTTCTCTTGAAGAACAACTTCTTCTCCTTCCCCTGGTGATGTTCCCTCTGGTCTTCACTAGGTCTTTATACCACCCAGTATCTACTTGAAACAGATTTTGACATTCTTTACCTATCTCTCTCAAAGACTTCTTCTTGGTTGCATGTAATATTTTCATCAAACCATTCCTGGAAGACACTTCTGATTATTCTCACTGAAGAGTTACTTCTTCCACTACATCACCTGTAAATAGATACATAACCGTAATCAATCTAGAAGTTGAGTATTAGATTTGGGGCACATATGTAATCTCAATAGTGAGTGAGCCTGATTCATAAATGCCACTCTCCTCATTTGGATGACGTAAGGCTAGGGCAGGACCCCATTGCTGGATCTTATTCACCCAAAGTTGTTGAATAGATAGATAAATGAATAAATGGAAAATAAACAGAACTTAATTTCATAAGATCTGGTCTTGTGTCATTACCACAGTAACAGAGAAACTTTTGGCAGATCTTCAAAGCCAGTGGAAGCTAGATGCAGGGAAAGTTTATTTTGGTATACAACTTTCTCATAATGATGTAGTGGAGAAATTGGGTAGATTCATTTCCTTTCATTGCAGCAATTTCCAGGTACTTCTGTAGATGTCTTCTAACAGATTTTATCCTGGTAGAAGTTACCACTGGCAAAAATACCTGGAATCCTATACCTAGGAGGCTATATTTCAGATTAGCTTTGCCTCAAGTACTATTTTCAAACCAATTTTGCTTCAAATGCAAATCAATTCCTCTGAAAGTCTGCCCACCACTCCTGTTTATTTTATGTAGTTGAGCTACAAGGACAGGAAGGGAAACTCTAAGGGTCATCTGTTTTGGTATATCACCCAATTTTGGAGGCATGAATGTCTCCAAATCTTTATCTCCCCCTATATCCAGATACTTTCTAATGTGACTTTGCAGATCTTCCCATCCAGAGGTGGAATCCATTACCTCAGTCCATGAAGGGGGTTGATTTGGTGATTTGTTTTGACCAGTAGAATCTGGCAGAAGTGATGATGTGCTAGTTCTAGGTTTAGGCCTCAACCAGCTTTATACTTTTATACTCATTTTCATAAAACCCTGACACTGCCATGTGAACTAGCCGGGCTGGCCAGAACCACCCTAGACCAGCCTACTGACTACACATTTGGTGGATGATTCTTCCCATTACTGAATATATATGAGACTTAGCTTCATCATCCCTAAAATTGGGATAACAATAATCTCAATAGATTTCTCTGATGATTAAATAAAATAACAACTAGAAGCACCTGCCACCTAGTAGTCATTCAGCAAGGTATATTATGCTATGCTATTTTCTATTTCTCCTCTGAACATTTTATCATTCTAGTCCATTATTCATTTCTGTTAAATTCAGCAAAACATGTATTGAATATCATTTGCCTGGCTCTGAGATGAGTTCTGAGATTTAAAAATAATAGTACATGGAACTACTGCTTAAGAATCTTAAAATCTTTAGCATGAACTATTAATTAGGTTACTATACTAGCTACTTCATCAGGAGTCTCTCAGTTTCTTTTCACTGCCAACTCTCCAATCTGTTCTCTATATTGTCACTGAACTATTTTACTAAAAAACAGAACTGTT
>NW_004444099.1:5961946-5965067 GCF_000243295.1 Trichechus manatus latirostris | reverse complement strand
GAAGCAGATTGCCACCCTTCTCTCATAGAGAGGCTGGTGGGTTCGACCTTTGGTTTGCAGCCGAGCGCTTAACCACTGTGCCACCAGGGATCCTTTCCAAAGATTAGTCTCCAAATTTCTTATCACACGTAAGTTCTTTCACTGTCTTCTAAACTATCCTCTACCTTTTCTGAACGTTGGGTCTCTCATCAGTACAACAGACATTAAATCTTCCTCATAAATTTGATCATCAAATGGTATAAAGCATATAAATCACTTAGGGCGTCTGGTATAAGTGTGCAATAAAAGTAGTTACTTCAGTTGTTACTTCACTTAACATGGTGGGTATTACTACTACTGCTAACTTTATCTCTGCTATTTGTTAACATAGTCTTCCTCCTCCTGTAAAAGTGAACTCTCCAAATCTTGACAAATTGGGCTCTTTAATGATTTTTAAGTATTTGCCCATGAAAGTGCTTTCCAACCTTTTCAACTTGTGTACTTTACTCATCTTCAAGAAGAAGTTCACATATCACCTTCTTGTAAAATGTTACCTCATTCTTTGAGGCAGAGCTAGATATTCTATTTTTTATGCTCCATGATTGTTTGCTCCTACATCTATACTATCATTTACTGGTTCTACTGCAAACAAACAAACAAAAATTTTCTTGTTTCTTTTCTTAATGAGTTTATTTTACAAGTGGCTAGCATATTGTCTAGGACATAATAGTTTTTCAACAAATATTGTGCAAATGAATTAATTAGTAAGTATACTTAAGGGTTCTTCTTAAAATGCACCATTGTTCATCTATCAGTGTTTTAATTAAGCCTTTTCTTTTCCTTTTATTTCTCTAATCATACACAGCATTTTCTCATCACTCTCACTGTTAGGTCTCCTCCATTTTAAGGAAAAACATACTAAATAATTTCAAAATTCTAAAATATTTCTGCTTTCTAATAGTTCAAATACAGAATACAGTCCATTTAGGAAAAAATTCCTATTTGTGTTTTTAAGAGTTTAAAGTAACTTAAAATCAATTTGTTTCTTTTCAATATTTTTGTCTTTTCTAATCCTTTATTCCTGATCATAATTGAATATTATTTTGATTTTAAAACTTGAAGATTTTTAATGGATGGGGTAAACATATGTAATGACTACATGTGGCAGATTTTATTGAGAAAAATATCTGGTCTGGTTTTGACTAAGAGTTTTTTAGTAGGCATTTGACATACATTATTAAAAAAAAGGAAGTTTTATATTTGTAAATTCACAGTGTGGATGTGTTAGCTTCCAATTGCTGCTGTAACAAATTACCACAGAATTACTAGCTTAAGACAATTCAGATTTATTCTCTCATAGTCCAGAGGTCAGACTGAAATCAGCTTCACTGGGCTCAAGCCAAGGTGTTGGCTGGAATGTCTTGGGCTGTGTTCTCTAGAGAAGCGAAACCATTAAAGCGGTGAGAGAGAGAGAGAGATTTATATCAAGGAAATGGCTCAGAAGATTTTTTATATCAAGGAAATGGCTCACAAGATTTTTTGTATCAAGGAAATGGCTCACAAGGTTTTTAGAGGCTGGGTAACACCCTAAGTCTGTGAAGGCAGGAAAGAGGATTCTCCTGATTCACTTAGCTACAGAGGCTGGGCTGTTACAAACTTCTGCTGATTCACGTAGCCACAGGGGCTGGAGAACCCAAGATCAGCAGGCCAGAGAGCAGGCTGTAGCAGGCTATGAACATCGACCAATCTCAAGAACCACAGGCAAGCTGCTAGCTCAAGTCCCAAGAACTGGAGGTCAGACAAACAGAAGCCAGCTGCAGAATCCAGAACAAGCAAAAGCCCGGGCAAGGCAAGCAGGAAGGAAGTAGAAGCAGGTGGAGGAGGGCGGAGAGATGAAGGCTGAGGGGATAGTGAGCTGCCACAGGCCCCACCCCCACTGATACCACTCAGCAGATTCCATCATGGGAGTGATCACATATTAAATTTCAACAGGTAAGTGATCACAACATTATAAAACTACCGAAGCACTGAGAGTAATGGCCCAGGCAAGTTGACACACAATCTTAACCATGACAGTCTACCCCTTGTCAACTTGGCACCTGTACATATCTCCCCAAACCATACGTAATCTGTGAATAAAGACAATTACAAAGTCATACTTACACCTAACATGATACAACTAACACACATACAATGGAAAATGCACTAGCCCCATTTACATCTTATAAGTGAAGAAGATAAAAATATTTGATGCACACATACAAAGCATAAATGCTTGTAATAACAATTACAGTCCTTGTTTCTGCAACTGGTCAAGTGGCTATAACTGGTATTTAGAACTACCTTCTTCTACCACTCATTCCGTATTCCTTTGCCCTCAGCAAGCACCTCAGCTGGTCGTGGTTCTTTACCTGGTGTGGTGACCCAAACCTTCATTCCTGAAGGGTGTGGACCATTCGTAGTCATGTTGCAATTGGGTTGGTGTAGTTTTCCATTGACTTTAATCACAGGGCATGGTAGTACTAAGAGAAGCCCTAAGGAATATCCCGCATTCCAGACATATTCTTCTTTACCTCCGTTATGTAATATCAATCCAATTTCCTCTTGGTAATCAGGATCAATTGCACCAGCCAGTATGGTACCTCCCTTCTTTGCCTGTTGATCCAGATGCATAAGAATCCCAAAGTGACCAGGTGGCATTCTTAGTTTCCAGTTTGATGGAATCAATGATGTACTGCAGGTGGGAGCATTCCTCCCTTTGGAACTAAGACTTCTAGACCTGCAGAGCATAAGGTCTCAGTGACAGGAAGCAAAAATCTTGTGACTGGGTCGCTAGGGGTAATAGCGAGTGGTCCCACTCCCATTTCTACCCCTTGATTCCTGGACGCATGAATCCTGGCTGTGGGAGATACAACACCATATATTGGATGCTGGTTTAGAGCATATATAGCCTCCTGGACAACATTTCCCCAACCCTGTGAGGTATTGCCACCTAGCTGGCACCATAATTGTGTCTTTAGGAGGCCATTCCATCATTCTATCAAGTCAGCTGCTTCAGGATGTTGGGGAACATGGTAAGATCAGTGAATTCCATGAGCATGGGCCCACTGCTGCACTTCATTTGCTGTGAAGTGAGTCCCTT
>NW_004444099.1:5959041-5960092 GCF_000243295.1 Trichechus manatus latirostris | reverse complement strand
TATTAATTTATTCAAACAATGAAACTACATCTGGAACAATAGCTGCAATTGGAGTCACCACCTGGTTAAGTTTTCTATAATCCACTGTCATTTTCCAAGATGCATCTGTTTTTTGTACAGGCCAAATTGGCAAGTTGAGTGGGGATGTGGTGGGAATCACCACCCCTGCATCCCTCAGTCCTTGATGGTGTCAGTAATCTCTGAAAGCAGTATTGCTTTTGGTTTACTATTTTCCTAGGTAGGGGAAGTTTGAATGGTTCCAAGTGGCTTTTCCTACCATAATAGCCTTATGCCATTTGTCAGGGATCCAATGTAGGGGTTGTGCCAGTTGCTTGATATACCTATTCCAATTATGCATTCTGGAACTGGGTAAATCACTACAGGATGGGTTCAGGGACCCACTGAACCTACTGTGAAATGGACATGAGCTAAGACTCCATTAATAGCCTGACCTCTATATGCCCCCACTCTGACTGGTGGGCCACAGTGACATTTTGGGTCTCCTGGAATTAGTGTCAGTTAAGGGCCAGTATCCAGTAATCCCTGAAAAGTATGATTATTTCCTTTTCCCCAGTGAACAGTCACTCTTGTAAAAGGCTGTAAATCCCTTTGAGGAAGTCTGGGAGAAAGATTAGCAGTATAAGTTTTTGTCAGTGTATTGGAGTCCTTCCTCAGGGGGACCCAGCCTCCCCTTCAATCAAGGGGCTGTGGATCTGTAAACTCACTCAAGTCTAGGAATTGATTGTGGGGTCGTGACTCTATTCTGGCGATTCAAGTTAGAGTGCTGTTCACTTGACCTAGAATTCATCTGCTTGTACAGATCAAGTAAATATTTAGTAGATTTCCTATATATTTCACTCCTAGGGACAGCATGACTAAGTAGCCAACACCATAAGTCCATATGAGTCATGCTATTCTGATTACTGCTTTGATTCTGCTGTCCATTATGGTAACCACGCCCACCTTGTCTTTGTCGACTGAGTGTCGCCACTTGGCCCCTACCACCATGGGCTCCAATTAGCCCCATTGCAGTTAGGTGTCTTAATTCAGT
>NW_004444099.1:5956052-5957610 GCF_000243295.1 Trichechus manatus latirostris | reverse complement strand
TGTTGTATTTAGAGGCTGAGTAACATCCCAAGTCTGTGGGGGCAGGAAAGAGGATTCTCCTGATTCAAGTGGCTGTATGGGCTGGCAAACCCAAGATCAGCAGGCTGGAGAGCAAGATCAACGAATCTCAAGATCGACGAATCCAAGATCTACAGGGAAGCTTCTAGGTCAAGTCCCAAGAACTGGAGGTCAGATTAACAGAAGTCAGCTGCAGAATCCAGAACAAGCAAAAGCCCCCACAAGACGATCAGGAAGTAAGTAGGTGGAGGGGGGCAGAGAGATGAAGGCTGAGGGGACGGTGAGCTGCCAGAGGCCCCGCCCCCACCAGTACCACTCAGCAGATTCCGTTATGGGGGTGATCACATATCAGATTTCAACAGGGAAGTGATCACAACGTTATACAACTGCCAAAACCCTGAGAATCATGGCCCCACCAAATTGACACACAATCTTAACCATCACAGCTGGGATGGTTCCTTCTGGAGACCCTGAAGAGAGAATCCTTTTCCTTACTTTTTTCACTTCTAGTGTTACATTACTTATGATCTTTGTCTCATGGCCTCTTTCTCCATCTTCAAACCAGCAGTGTAGTATCTCCATCTGCTTCCCTCGTCATATCACCTTCTCTTCTCTGGTCTCTTGTCTCCCTCTTGTCAGGACCTCTGGGATTGCATTGGACCCACTCAGATAATCCAGAATAGTCTTCCCATTTTATGATCCTTAAAACTCTACGTGGCAGGTCTACTCTGTCCTGTAGAGTTGCTGTGAGTTAGTATCGACTCATTGGCAGTGGGTTTGGTTTTGGTCTAATTTAAACACACCTGTAAAGTCCCTTTAGCCATATAAGGTAATATTCACAGGTTTGGTATTAGGATGTGGCCATTTTGTGGAGCCATTGTTTTGCCTAACACAGTGGGTTAAAGAGTTTTTTGTTTGTGTGCTTATTAAAGAATTCTTAATCCTACACAGATAAACTCAAATTTGAGAAATGTTTCATATCTAATATTCCAAAATAATAACATTGTGGTAACATATTTTCTGAGATTCAAACATTTCTGAGTATTTCTAGAAAGGATCCTCATAGAAATGAGGAGAGAAAAAGTAATATTAAGAATTCTTATTTTTCTTTGTTTTATATATTGATCAAATATTTACATCTATACCAAGAAGACAAGTGAAGAAATGAAATTTCCTTTCATTTTATTTAGTAGTTTAAAATTTAGAAAATAAACTTCTATGTTGTTCACCATCTAAGGCCTGTGAGATTTTTATGATAAGGTTACTTTATATTTACATGATACTGTTTAGAAATATTGATAAGAATACCAACTGAATTGCAGAACTACAAAAATATTTTTGTTTCAATCTTAGTAATTGTTAAATGTATGAATTTTATTTAATGGAGGTTGAACTTGATAGAACTCAGTATTTAAATTGCAACCAAATTTACAACTTCTTATTTAATTTTGTACATGCCAAAGTGAAAAGAATCTTTCTACATAAAAAGGGATCTTGTAAAGCAATGCTTTATAATGTAAGTCCAGTAATGTGATTCCTG
>NW_004444099.1:5953783-5954585 GCF_000243295.1 Trichechus manatus latirostris | reverse complement strand
GGCCCTAATAACCCTGTAGAGCAGTTCTACTCAGCATACGTGGGGTCTGCTTGAGTTGGAATCGACTTGACAGCAAATAACAACAACAATAACAACTCTTCCAACAATAATGTACGATAATTTATATTGTTTGACAGTCTCAGTACCATGGTGTTTTCAATCATGTCAAATTAATTTTTGTTTATGATGTTAGGTAGTGGTTAATGTTTATATTTTTTTATATATATTTTCCAAGTGTTACAGCATTATTAGTTAAAAAGGCTTTCTTTTGTCCATTGAATCGCCTTGCCTTTGTCCAATATCACTTGACAACATGTGTGTATCTCTGAACTCTATTTTGTTCTGTAAATTACTTGTTTATCCTTACAAACTTACAATATTGTTTAGATTATTCTAATTTTTAAATTTACTTTATAGTAAGTCTTAAAACAAAGCAGTGTCACAATCCAAATTTGTTTTTATTTTTAAGATTGGTTACGCTAATGTAGGTTCTTTGCATTTCTGTATGAATTTTAGAATTGGCTTACTAATTTCTTCAGAGGATCCTGTTGGGATTTTGATTTAGATGGTGTTAAAGCTAAGGTCAATTTGGGGAGAAATATTATCTTTGCAATGAGTTTCTACTGTATGAACATGGTATATTTTTTTCATTTATTTAGCTCTTCTTTAAATTGTTTTAGCAATGTTTTATAGTTTTTGTTATAGAGGTCTTAAACATCTTTTGATAAATTTATTGAAATGTATTTTATTTAACCTATTGTAATGGCATTAAGTTTTTAAATTTTATTTCCAATTTTTGATG
>NW_004444099.1:5952661-5953683 GCF_000243295.1 Trichechus manatus latirostris | reverse complement strand
TGCTAAATGTAGAAAAACAATTGATTTTTGTATATTGACCTTTATCCTACTATAATCTTCTTAATTCATTTATTAACTTTTGGAATTGTGTAGATTCTCTAAGGTTTTCTGTAAAATTATCATGAAATATGTTAATAAAGATAGTTTTATTTATTTCTTTCCAATTGTTATAGTTTTTACTATTATTATTTTTTATCTAATTGCATTAGCCAAGACCATCAGCCTAATATCGAATGAAAGAATTGAGATGTGCATTTAAGTAGCCAGCCCTACAGAGGTTTAGCAGACAGAAGGAAGCAGGAAGAGAAGCAGCAGGAAGAAGCAGAAGAAAGAAAGAAGAGAGAAGAAGCAGAGATAGAGAGGAGACAAGGAACCTCCTAAAAGAATTGTAAGAGATGAGGAGCCTGTCCTCAGGAAGATGAGAGGCACCTGTCCTCAGGAGGCCTGCACGGTCGAGAGGAGCTGAGAGACCAGTCCTGCACTGAAGAAGGGAGACTGTGCCTACATGCTTCCTGATCTGATTCTGATCCTGAGTTGTAGTCTGTTGATCCTGATCCCAAGTTGTACCTTGTTCTTTAAGAAATCATTCAACTGTAAGTATGGTCTGTGAGTTCTGTGTGACCATTACAACAAATTATCCAACCGAGAAGTAGAGAGTGCCGTGAGAGGGACCGCTGGTGTCAGAACTGGTAAAGTTTGGGTGGGATATGTCTGACTTTCACCTCATGGGAATCAGCTTTGACCTGATCCAGGTCATTATCCCCCTTGAAATTAGACAGGTTCTGACACTACTACTGCTCTTACTATTACCAACATTTTATAAATCCCGAGATATACTCCAGTTGAATATGCTACGTTTTATTTTTTTATGTATTGCTGGACTTGATTTGTTGATGTTGTGTTTTGGTTTGAGAGAACACTGTCACCCTTTGCTGGTCACTTGAGATGAGTGCTGGGAACTTCAAGAATTTTGGTTTGGACCATTGGGGAACCCATCAATCAGACTGGTAGATAGTATTAGA
>NW_004444099.1:5951100-5951815 GCF_000243295.1 Trichechus manatus latirostris | reverse complement strand
TAACAAAATGCTTTAAGGAGCTCTGAGACTTCTGGATACTCAAACAGCTTTAGGTTTAAATTAACTTAGGATTTGATTTCCACTTCAAGCAATGTTTTACTAAATGCAAAAGTATAGATTGGACCACTTCTTCGAGAAAGAATCTTCAAATTGATAAGTCTAAATTTTAGCCTTGAACACTGTTTACACATGGAAAGCTACGGGACACCTAATTTAGTAGCAAATGCAAACACACAGATCTCTAAGGGAATTTCTTCTCCAGTTAGCAGACAAGCAGACAAATAGCAAAAAACTACTTACTTTGGTGGCTGTTTTCCACCCTCTTATCTGAAATGAGCGAGGATTAACTAAAAGGATAAAGATTTTCTCTTTCATACCCCAGGAGAAAACTCTGAGAGAAGAATTTGAAAAAAACTGAATGCCAGGTATATTTATTTGTTTGTCATGTTAGGTCTTGCTTACATGGAATTATTGTTCAGTTGTGATTTCATAAGTAATGACTTCTCAGGTTAGCATTGATTCAGGGGAAGCCTTAATCTGGATCTACTCCCTTTATTGTTCTATAAACTGTAGATATTTTTATTTCCTTTAATGGCCTTGATCTAGAGCCCTGGTGGCTCAGTGTTTAAAGAGCTTGGCTGCTAACCAGAAGGTCAGCAGGGTAAATCCACCAGCCACTTCTTGAAAACCCTATGGGGCAGTTCTACTCTGTCCT
>NW_004444099.1:5905203-5948899 GCF_000243295.1 Trichechus manatus latirostris | reverse complement strand
GGGATTCATGGCTACCTGCTAATCGTTACATTTGAGTTGTCCTAATCATCTGTGTCTTCTGCAGGGATTATAGGAGAAAGGAAAGTATGCCGTGTGGATGTTTTTTTTGTTGTTGTTGTTGCTGCTTTTCTCCTGGGGATATGTATGATGGTCTATCCAAACCTTCTATAATTCTTCTCTGTCTCTTCAGTTGCATATCCAAAATTTAATTATTTAATCTAAAGGCAAATACCTCTGCTTCCAGTTACTTGGCCAAGTGAGGAATGTGATAGTGGTCAGAACTGTTAGCTGCTCTGACTTGTTTATTAATTAACCAGCTTGATGAACACCTTCAGTCCTTTTTATCTGGGCTAGGAATTTTATCCAACTGTTCTTAATTTTCTGTGCTTCTCGAGTGGAATTTCTAGATTCATTATGCTTTTTCTATATTCCAGATTGTTGACATGCATCTCCTTGTAGGTGTCAATATCAAGTAGGAATAACGTTTCACAGCTAGTAACAGATACTGGAAACAATGGTAGTCTAAATAATGTAAAAGTTTGAAGCTTCTCAGAGTCCAGCATTAACAGTCTAGAAAAGGCATAGGTGCTTCATAGGAGCATCAGAGCCTCAGACTCCTCCTGTATTTCTTTTCTGCTATTGCTGTCTTCTCTTCTCAAGGTAAAATGATACAATGTAATTCCATCCATCCTGACTACGATCCAGGCAGGAAATGGGAAAGCAGGAAGGCAAGAATAACGCATACTAGCTGTCTACTTTGTTAAGGAACTTTCTCTAAACCCCGTCTTATAACTTCCCTTATGTGTCATTGACTACAGCTAGTTATAGGAGGTTGGGAAATAGAAACTTCTAGTACAGTAACAGTCAAATTATGAACTGTGGACAAATGCTCTTATATAAAAATGTTACTTGTAGAAGTTATTGAGTTGACATATGATTTGTTCTGTATATTTTACCACAATAAATAAATGTTGGTTACTTTTACATGAAGAGAGAAGTAGAAACATTAAGAGTGTTTAAAAGCTTGATAGGAATTTGAAAGTAGCACAATATTTTAATTATATTTTACAAAAGAAATGACCCACCTTGGGTTAGGAAGAAAAGTTACAATGAAAAAAAAAAAAAACAAAAACTCCTGATCCTTCATCTAGAGTAAGGTCTGGGTTCTTTGACTGATAACGAGGCAGACAATGGATATTGGGTAGGAACTAGTCATTTCTGCCAGAGTGTAGTTCTCTATCAGGTTTTTGGCAAAGGACGGAGGGTACAAGCTGCATGTGTGGCTAAGGACACAGTCTGAGTTCCCCTCAAAGCAACTACTTTTGGACTTGACAATTTTGTTTTATTTTTTGCCACATTTTTCCAGAAAGATTTTACTTGGAGAATATCTAGATTTCTGGGTTGTTCAGAGGCAGAAAGACAAATATCAATTGCATTATATAGAATTGTATTAAATAATATGTCTTATCAAATCATAAAAGAATATGGGATGGGAAGGACATATATTTAGATATACAGTAGGAAAACTAAGGGAAAGCTGTTGGTTGAGAACCAGTTATGGGCCTTCATAGTGTTTTCTGTTGTTGTTAGATGCCGTTGAGTAGGTTCTGACTCATAGAGACCCTATGTACAATAGAATGAAAGACTGCATGGTCTGGCGTCATACTCATAATCATTGCTCTGTTTGAGCCCATTGTTGTAGCCACTGTGTCAGTCCATCTCATTGAGGGTCCTCCTTTTTTTTGCTGACCCTCTACTTTACCAGGCATAATGTCCTCCAGGAACTGGTCCCTCCTGATAACATGTCCAAATTACATGAGATGAAGTCTCACCATCCTTGCTTCTAAGGAGCATTCTGGCTGTACTTCCTCCAAGACAGATTTGTTTGTTCTTCTGGCAGTCCATGGTATATTCAATATTCAGTAGTGTTTTCTAGACTTCTGAAAGTCCGTATTTTCCAAATATTGTCTAAAGTAACTGACCTCTGTGAAATGGAGTAGAAATAAAAGGTCAGTTCCAACACTGACTAAATGACCTAAAATCAATGTGTAATAGAATCATGGATTTTTTTTAACATAAGAATGCCTTTTGAGATCTTTTAGTTAGAAAAAAATCCCCTTTCCCATTAACTTGCTGAATATGTGCAGTTACATGGCTAGCAATTGTTTTGTTTTTTTTAGAAAAAACAAATTTATAATAAATCACAATAATACCATAATATTTATTTAATTCTGACTTCCTAGTACTTATTCCAGCATTAAATATGTTAGTTTACTATATTTTTGCACTTCCACATGATTTCAAAGAAGTTGTAATATAATTCCTTAAAAGAAAATAAACTTAGGGTTAAAAAAGACGTAAGGTTCCTCTTTTTAGAAAATCAAGCTATTTACTTAGTTATTATTATTTTAAAATGTGTTGTACTTAAGATTTTATTTTTCTTCCTACCATTAATATATGCAGTTGGGAAACAAACATTCCAATGAAAAATCAAACATTTCAGTAGATCAGTTCTACAGAACAATATTTCATAATCGCTGTCCTGAGTTACTCATAGTGCCTTAGTAAATCCACTCTACTGTCATTCATCTCATTGTCTTTTGGTTAATTTATTAATCCAGGCCCACTGAATTATATGGATTTTATTCTGTTGTTCTTTGAAAAATTTTGCATGGGAATATAAAAATATGTAAAATTTCATAAATATGCAGCTCCAACATTGCAACATGTCAGAACGTCTGTTCAAAAATTTTGAACAGATTTCTCTGCTCTTCCAAAGGCCACATATAGTTTTACACTAGAGATCCAAAAATTTAATCAAATTGAAGGATTTCAACATTTAATCACATTTTAGCCATGTTGCCTTTGACCTTAATTCCAAGGGTGAGGTGGAGGAGATTTAATACTATAACCTTTTCTTAATAATTGAATAGCTCAGGGTCAATTTTTTTATTGCATTGTGATGTCTCAATTTTGCATTTCAATTTAATTATCACTTATGATTCATTGTGAAAAATTCTTTAGTCTGAAGCACACCTTTCCCTGAAAAAAATTTTTTTTTTGCTTGAACCATGTCTATTAAATGGGGTTGTGTTCATGTTCTAGTTCTTGAAGTAGATTTCAGGATTCAAAGTCTCGCCATCCTCACTTCTAATGAGCATTCTGGCTGTACTTCTTCCAAGACAGATATGTTTGTTCTTCTGGCCAAAAAAACTCAAAACCAAACCTATTGCTGTCGAGTCTATTCCAACTCATAGTGACCTTATATGTTTGTTCTTCTGGCAGTCCATCGTACATTCAATATTCTTTGCCAACACCATAGGGAATGATAAAGGAATCAAAAGAATATTGCACATAGAACTTTATCACATTACCCCCTCTACTTGATATTTTGCAAGAGTTCTGCACTACCTGTAGCCACCTGATGCACCAACTGGTGAGATAGATCTGATCATTTAGTAATGGCATACTGTTTTATTTATAAAAGCTTTGTGATATATTTTAAAATCTGATATGTAATGGCACCATCAGTCTCCTTTCTATTTTATTTTCCCCAAATTTAATTGGGATACTTACATATTTATTCTTCCTGAAGAATGTTAAACTTTTCAGGAGCAAAGTTACTATATATTATAAAGTGTTGGGGTTTATAGAAGCTTAATAGATATCATATCTGAGGGGATAGCAATTTTAAGGAGATAGAAATAAAAATATTACCTTTATTACAGGTAAAATCTAGGTTGAAAGACAGCTTAGCTATTATAAAATAATGTGTTTGATGTATCCTGGTCCCATAATTACATTTACCCAGCCAGTCACTGATGGTCAGAAAAACTGTAGGTGCCCAAAGGCACAGCAAATTTGCTGATGAGCTTAATGCAGATAACATACAAGACAGCACACTCTTTGGCAAGGCAGATCCCAAGGAGAGAGAAGTGGATGATGTCAGACCATCATGCCTACTTCCGTAGACTAATTTCTCCTGACAGATAATTTGCTTCTTCTTCCGTGGGTGAGTGAGGTGGCCTATAGATATCAAACATGTTAAACTGAGGGTTATTTCCACCACATTGAAGTTCAAAAGAGGAGGGACTATGGTTTCCCTTTCAATAATTGGAATAAAAAATAGATATATTTGTATTTACGTGTTACTTTGGGAGAACTTTAAATATTTCAGTCCTGTTTTCCCATCAGATAACATCATGTCTCTTAAATTAATCAGCTTCTATGACCATGTATTATTCGCTAGAATTTCTTTGTTAAACCGTTTGGGCCTGCCATCTATTTTGATAGTTATTTTGGACAAATTTTGACGTTTCTTTTATGGTCATTAATGGCTTAGCTTTTCTAAACCTCCTCTTGAATCATTTGTAATTTTCCTAAATATGTATATTCCATTGTGATCTTTAGATTTATTGGCATAAAGTTACAGCCAGTATTCTTCCATAATTCCTTTCCTCTTCTTTATATCTGTGGTTCTTTGCTAACATTTTTATCCTGACTTAAATGCAGGTTCTATAAGCTAGATGCTACTTACTTTATTCGTTTTTGTATCACCGCTTTCTAGATAATGACACATGGTGGGAACTTAATAAATATTTATTGATTATATTTGTTTTCTCTGGTTTGAACCCACCAGCTGCTCTGTGGGAGAAAGATGTGGCAGTCTGCTTCCGTAAAGATTTTACAGCCTTGGAAACCCTCTGGGGCAATTCTACTTTGTCCTATAGGGTTGCTATGAGTCAGAATTGACTGAGCAGTAGTGGATTTGGGTTTTTGGTTTCTTATTTGTTTTCAGAACTATATTCCAGACTCTATTAAAGGGGATGAGACAAATTTGTTTTATCTGCTTTGGTATGGGCAGAGTTATCATAAAGGAAATGTAAGATTTCACGCTGATTATTCATCCTACATTGAATACCTGCCAAATGCTATTGTTAAAAGCAAAAATAATTTTAGCAATAGGGGTATTATATGAGAAAATGGTGTTGAATGTTAAAATATGTATGAAAGCAATGCAATTGTGGCAATACAAATAATTGATTTTGCTATCTACCTCATGTATTTGGGAGAAGTATTGAGAATAGACTGTATATATGTGGAACATTTTTATCCCTTATCTTTCATTAAGAATGTTAAAATAAAAGCCATCTGATATTTTATCGCAAATACTCAGGTTGTTTTATGGAATCATACAGTCTGAACTTAGTAAGTAAAAGAATATTTTTTCACATCTCTCCTCCTTCTTTTCCCCCTTTCTTCTTTTGGTATCTTTGTTTTACTGTTTACTCTTTTTTGTAAACCATAACTTGATATTACAGGTGGTAAAAGATCAGGATAGGAACGAATGCAGTTCAGGTACTGGAGGGATAAAAAGTAGAGAGAGAAAGAAAGGAAGAAAATAAGGAAAATTGAGTAAATGAGTAATTACTTAGACTACATGTAATCCAGATCGCATAAATTCAAGTGCAAAGTTTCTGCCGATAGATGTGCCAATATATGAGAGGATGATCCTAAAGTACTACAGATCTGGGTGTGCAGATGGGATCCACAGTTAATTTTAACATGGTGTCAGTTATTAAGTTATCTTAGTTCAGCTACAAACTCCCCTTCTCTTCTCTGCTTTGTGATGCTGAAGCTGAGCCTCTTCAATCCGCATTTCTACCTTACTTGCTGGTTGCACGTAATGCTCTGTTAATAAGGGCAGCCTGGCTAATACAAGACTGGAGGAGCGAGAAGGGCCTTCCTCTTTCTGGTCTGTTTTCTGTGATCTTCCAGTTGGCTATGGGGTCTTGTGACTGTCACACATCAGCAGTGCTTCTTCAGCACAGCAATCCAAGAGGCTTCCCATTGCAACAGATGAATCCAGTTTGCAATTTTTCCAATATCCTCTGAACCAGCTTCCTTGTTCCCTACTACAGATAATCCAGCACCAACCATGCAATGCTCTCTCTCCAGAGATCTGAGGTTTAGCTGTATGGGGCCCCCTTTGCAAGTCTCTACATTTTAAAAATTCCAGACTCTTTTCTTTGTTTCCTCAGCCCTACAACTAGTTGCTGCTTCCTGCAGTTACTACCTCCGTGACCTTACATTTCTTTTTACTCTTTCAGTTACCTAAGTAACAACTTGTACGCAGTTAACAGTTTTTTATATTAAATTTTCCCTGTTAAAGTGGCTTGTGTGATTTCTATCTCCCTACTGGACCTTGACTGATAGAAACATTGATAAAGCTGTCAAAATAATTTATCACTTTTTCTTAATCATAGCTCTCTAGCCTGTCTTAGACAGCATATGGATTTCAGGGAGCCCAGGTGGCACAGTGGTTAAGAGCTTGGCTGCTAAACAAAAGGTCATCAGTTTGAATCCACCAGCAGCTCCTTGGAAACCCTATGGGGCAGTTCTGCTCTGCCTTGTAAGGTCACTATGAGTTGGAATCGACTCGACGGCAATGGGTTATTATTTGGATATTATGGATTTCAGAGTCTGATCCCAAAGTTCTAACTAGTCTCCACAACCTTCTTGAGGTAGGATTTGGGGAGAGTTACTTTAACCCTTCTCCCCAACTGAAAATAACACCTTCCTCATAGGATTGTGAGGATTAAATGCAATAATGATTGCAAATTCTATAAAATGTGCTCAATAAAAGGTAGCAATGATGCTTATGATGAAGATGGTGTTCAAAGCACAGTGATAATCTTCAATTATACAGAAGTAGAAGTTTTGTATGTAGCTTACCTTACTTGTTTTAAGGCCTAAAATGCTAAAATCTAAAGGTATTAAGAGATACATCCAAGTGGAAAAATTATTGACAAATCCAGGATTTCTTATTTACCTAGGTACTTTGAACATGTTTACCAGAATCTCCAAAAGTAACGTATTATTTCTTGAGTTTATCATTCCGTAGTGAACTAATGACAAGTTACACTGTTAAGTTAAACATTAACTCAATTTTAATGATTGTGATACTAATATATGAAAGTAAAGGTGAACAATCAAATTTATAAAATAATATTTTACTTTAACATAAGAATAATTTACTAAGGGGAAATTTGCCCTTGTCTATAATATGTAGATAATTCCTTCTTCAAAGCAATAGTAGAGTATGTTGACTAAGATCATAAATTTTGCATCACACTGCCTAAGTTCAAATCTAGACAATTCCACTTGCTAGCTCTGTGAACTTCAGTAATTCACTTGACCTCTCTGTGTCTCAGTTTTCTCATCTGTAAAATGGGGATAATACCAATTCCTAACACATAGGATGAAATGAGCTAGTATATGTGAAGCACTTAGAACATTGCTTGTTGCATTGTAAAAACAATGTAAGCTTTTACTTTTTATCAAATTTAACATTCTTCTCTAGGTTTTCTGGCACTGTGGTTCACATAGCTACCGGCCACTAGAAAAATCTCATGTTCTTGCTTTTTTGTTCTGTAAAAATGTAGCTTTAGTTTACAGGGAACTTTAAGTAATTACTTTGACTACTTGTAATTTATAAAATACAAGGCTACTACCTGAAAGGCAATTGCCAATTCCTACTGTCTTCTATTATCTCACTGTAATAACTCTGAATTATATGGGGTTGTAATTATACGTGAAGTTTTAATCAATAACTAAACTTTGTACTGTAATTAAAACAGATATTCAGTCTGAATTAAAGTGTGAGGAATTGGCTGGTCCATTAACTTGGCCTGGCTCAAACTATTTATCTCCTTTCCTTGAAATTTTCTGTGTGATGCCTCTTGGCTAAGAAATAATCATCCATCATAAAGAGGATATTGATCACAAATATGTCCCAATTGTGAGGAAAACAACAGGAACCAAAATTGTCAGAGGCTTTGTATGATGGGATGTATCATGTGGGGAAATACATCCAATTGCTTTGGCCACCAAAAAATGAATCTGGACTGAGTAATGACTTCTCTTTGGAAATACAGTTGATCTTAGCTTAGTGACAAAAAGAAGACAGTGGTAAAAGAGGGAAAAAGAACCAGGATGAGTTTTTCCGGAGCACAAAACAGAAATAAGGGAAGTTGATTAATAGCTAATGTTACTCTAAGTGTAAGGTTCCATCAATATAATTAAATTAAAAATGATGAGTTGGTTTGGAATTTTTTCATCACTTCTCAAAATCACAAGGGAGTCTGTTAACAAAGCTGCTTTCTTACATAAAAGAAATTGCAAGGGAATTGAAACAAATAAAGTCAGAATGATGAGAATCCCTGGCTCTTTTGTATTCATTATATTTCATCAAGTCTCTGATCTAAAGCACGTAGGAAACAATAGAAAGCCCACATTTCATATGAGTAAGAACTCCTGGGTGTTTTTTTTTTTTTTCAGTCTGAATTTGGATATAACTAAAGCGATTTAAAAGTCAGTTAGAAAGTAAACCCTCTCTATCCATTTAAAAAACATTCACTGAGTACCTACTAGCTTCCACTAGGTGCTATGGGTAGAGAATAAGATAAGATTTTTAGAAAATTTATACTGATGTTTTAGAATGAGGTAAGATGAAATTTCTTAGGCATATGTGAGTTTCTGCCCTTGAGTATAATAAAATCATTTGTATAAAAACAGAATACGGGGAAAACAACAACAGTAAGCAAACAAACAAACATAATAGCAAGATATGGGAAAAATATGTAATGGAGACTCACTGACTGTCACTTTTGTGTTAGTCAACAGTGGGGTGAAATTTCCAAAAGAGCAGTGTGATATTAGGTTGAGTTAAAATGTCAGGAGCATATTGGTAATAGTAATTATACTGTATGCTGTGGGCTTAGACCACTTCCATATTGTCCATTCGATACTATATTTTATGCTTTAAGAGGAGTTGTGCTAATATATGGGGCTCTGGTGGCGCAGTGGTTAAGCATTTGACTGCTAACCAAAAGGTCAATAGTTTGAATCCACTAGCTGCTCCTAGGAAACCCTACGAGGCAGTTCTGCTCTGTCCTATAGGGTCACTATGAGGCAGAATTGACTTGACGGCAATGGGTTTGGTGCCAATATATGATATTTAGGATTGCAACCATTATAATGAAAAAAACTTGAAAGACTTGTGAATGGTAAAAATGTGTGTTCTAATATTTTTGGCCTATGTGGAAGAAGAATTTATTTCATTGGCTCTCAAGGGCAGACAAGGATGAATAGGGGAAAGTTGTAGTTAGCAGTGAATGCTGAGCTTAGATCCTATTCAGAATTGCAGCAACAGTTGTTGGGAGTGTTGGTGGCTTCTCAGGAACTGCCCTCAGCTGAAGGAAGGCTCCTTAACCAAGGTCAAATTCCCTCCCTGGTGGCCCAGTGGTTAAGAGCTATGGCTACTAACTAAAAGGTCAGCAGTTTGAATCCACCAACCTCTCCTTGGAAACCCTATGGGATAGTTCTACTATGTCCTGTAGGGTCGCTAGGAGTCGGAATCGACTGACTGCAACGGGTTTGGTTTTTTGTTTTGGTTTGTTTTGGGGATAGCCCAAATCTAATGGCTGGTAGATGAATGAGGGTAGACTCCTCCCGTCCTCTTTCCCTCAGGCAAGACAACTCTGAAGGGTCATCCCAACTTCAGACTTTCACAAAGGATCAGCTTAGACCTTTCTTGAAACTACACCACAGTTAAACTGCCCCCTCAGCCCAATTCTACTTTCTTCACTTCCCCAGAGGTATTCATCTAGGGGACACTTCATAATAAGTCTCCTGCACAAAAATATGTATCTCAGAATCTATTTGTGGGAATCCAACTGAAGACACACAGAGATTTGAACTCAAATTAGGAAGAACTTTATCATAAGTAGAATTGCCTCAAAATATTTCGGGCTGCCTGTAGAAGTCATGAGTGCTCTGTTTTGGGAATTAGTCAAGCAGAGGCAAAGTGACCATGACCTGGGGCTGATGAAGAGGAAGTTTTTATTTCATGAGGAGCTGGGCTAACTGATGTGAAATGCTGCCTTTAAATGATTCTGTAACATGATTCTATAATAACACAGCTACTCTTTTTATAAAATCTGTTCTTGAGGTGGAGTTCAGGTGGCACAGTGGTTAAGAGCTATGGCTGCTAACCAAAAGGTCGGCAGTTTGAATCTACCAGCTACTCCTTGGAAACTCTATGGGGCAGTTCTACTCTGTCCTACAGGGTCATTATGAGTTGAAATAGACTTCTATCACATAAGCCTAGGTTACCCATTAAAGAAGTTAATCCTTTATACATCCTGGGTCCCCAACTCAATTCGTGGGGAGGGGGTGAAGATATGTATATGTTATTGGGTTGGCCCAAGGTTCCCTTAACTCACAGTAGGGCGCTACAGAAAGTGGATTAATTAAAAGACAAACATTTGGCTATCCCAATCTTTTAAATTATATCGCAGGTTTGTACATTATCAACGGCCCTGGAGAGCCTATAAAGCCTTCCATGTTATCTCTAGGCCAAGTTTACTGCTTCAAAATCACCTTTAATGGGGGACTCTCTACTGGACATTTTATTTTCCATTGACTGCCTAGCATTTGACATCCTTTTTCATGTGTAGAGATGTTTGACTCTACAAAGCATAGTCTGACTCCCATTGTTGAAGATAAAGATGCCAGATACTTCTTTCTCAATCTCCCTTGTAGTGAGGGTGTGTGCATTTGACCCAGGCACCAGCAATCATATTCATCCACCCAGAGCTTGATCCAGAAGTTAGTGATGCAACTTCTGCATCTGTTCAAAACGTGCGTGGTGGCAGCATCAGCAGTTGTGTTCAGTTTCCAGGGGTAGCAGTGTCAATAGTGTTAGTGGCACTCCAATGTCAGCGGTGCTTGAAGTGTAAGCTGCATCTAGTCCTCTGAGGTGGCAGCAGTGGCATCCTTGCTAGCTGCATATCCTCTGAGCCTGGTTCTCCTATTGTCTAGGGAATTCTATATCAAATATATTTTTAAGAAATACATTTTTTTTGGCTTAAGTCACTAGGGAAAATCTGGATTGGTTATCTAGTCTTCCTAGATTTGAAAACAGTGAAGATATAGCTAGTGATATGGTTTTGGACTCTTTCTTGGGTTAAAAAATAATTAATCAAAATAACACTAGTAATAACCTGGGTAAAAAGTGCATATTCAAGGCAAAGCTGCTGCCATGGGACTTTATGAAGAGGATAGATAAATTAAGGATTTGGGCATTGGGTGGTGGCTTCTAATGATACTCCAGAGCTTAAAGAAAGAGATAGATGAGTTAAAGTCTTAAAATCTTGATTCAGTATTTGGCATGAAAACTATGGACATTCTACGATGTTGCTGTACGTGCTTAATAGCAAGTATTCTCACTCAGCTTTCTGCACTCTTTGGGACCTTTGAGAGGCTGGGGCTAGCACTCGGCAATCACCTTTCCACTTTTCCATCTGGTTCCCAGTCTAGCTCTTCTAGTAGCGGACACTGAGGAAATGGCAAGGCTAGAGGAGAGAGAAGGTACTTGCATCTTTCTGTTTGCTTCTTGTTCCTGTCAGCATCACCTCAGCCTCACCTTTTTATCCCAGCAATTGCAGTCCATTGCGATAATAATAATAGTTGAATCTAATTTTTCAGCGTTTCCAATATTTTCAGAACTTGCCTTATTGTACCTTCTCGAAAACACCAGGAAGAGCTAGCCAATACCCCTTTGGGAAACAGTGCCACTGAAAAACAAACTCTCCCTAGCTCTACCCAGGCCCCTCTTGCTGTCTCCTGCCCTGTGATTAGAAGCAGATTCCAGATTCAGATATGCCCCAGGTAGCCACTTATGGGGTAGATCTTTACCCCATTCTAGGTTTGCTTCCATAAAAATTACAAGATTTTACCAGTTTAAAATATGGAAATAATTTGAAGCATACTTGTGTGAGTGGATTCTGATGTGCTAGACCAAGGAAGGAACAAAGCTAAAAGTGGGTACACTTATCAGAAATTTTGGATTCAGTGTGCAATCTCAGGAATCTTCAAGTGGTTCTTATTATTTCCTAAGTTTATTTTTCTAAATTATGCACTCAATGGTGCCCATGCAAAATAAATTTGAAATTCAAAAGCAAGTCCCAATATGGTTTAAAAAATTCATCCTTCATTGAGCATATTAAGTAGCTGCTGGGTCCAAATGCAGCTTCTGAACAAGGTGGGGACTCAGGTATCTGGTAGTATACATACCTGTCATGAGATCAGAAATAAATTTTCAGAGATTCTGAAGACTATTGCTTCAGTGAAGATTCTAGAGTTTATAAACAAACAAAAAAATCAAACCCACTGCAGTCCAAATCATAGCCACCCTACAGGACAGATAGGAACTGCCCCATAGGGTTTCCAAGGCTGTAAATATTTGCGGAAGCATACTGTCACATTTTTCTCCCACGGAGCGTCTGGTGGGTTCCTACTGTGGACCTTTTGGTTAGCAACCAAGTGCTTTAACCAGTGAACCACCAGGGCTCCCTCTAAAGTTCATAAGAATGTTAATATACTTTGTCCAAAGAAAAGTTTAAGTTACAATATGTTGTATTTGCTACTGAGATAGAGCCACTTCCTTAATGGGTCTCTCGGAGTTCAGAAGAACCACATATCACATTTGAGAATGTGGCTTTAACTCACTATCAACTGACCTGAATGCCTGAGTAGATCCTACCAAAAGAAGGCACTACAGCTGGTCCAGGCTTCAGGGTAAGCTTCTCTGCTGCTTGGCTGATAGGATCCAGTTGATTCAATTATATTCAAAGTGCCTGTGGTAGATCTGAGTGCTATATGGAGTACTGTCTCAGAATCACAGCAGCAACATCTGGAAATGTGGATGATATCATTACCTTTTTTACTCAGCTGGCTTTTTTGTTACTATTGCCCATATTTGATACTGAAAAAAGACTCACTGTGGAACACAATTCCACAGGCAACACGGAAATATTCTGTTTGCTCCACTAAGTCCTACAGTTAAGCATGGGACAGCTCCACCATCAAGTGCAAGTGGACTTTAGAAGACAGCCCTTGCAGGTGCTGAAGGCATGAGTAAATTCAGGAACACGTGGCTTATACTCCTAACATATTTATATCTAGCCCATACTGGAAGCCTAAAGGGTTCCTCTGAGTAGTTGCCTGAGGAGAAAATGTTGAAACTTCACTTACACAGATATACACAACATTTTGGCACCAACTCAGAGAGAGTACAGAAACCTTTAAGACCCCCAGAATGGTGAACCTGAAGAATGGTGAGGAAGGGAAATACTTCCTGTGATAGAACTTGAAGTGGTTCCATTTTGTTTGAAAAGAGATTTGGCCCAAGCTATGAGTTAACAATATTTCATGACCTGTTGTGGAAATGAGGACTGTCACATTTATTTTACTTTGTTTCTGTTTCATATTATATGTATTTTACATTTTGACTAATTTTTTCCTTTCTCTTTTTCTTTCATATGAGGTCTGTTTTTGGTTGTGCAATTTATGTTTGGTTCATAGATGACAGTTCATTTATGAGGGATTATTGCATTTTTGGGTGAAGTCATGATGATGCAGGGAGTTCTTTGATTTGGAGCTAGATGCAGTCACTGAATTGATCCTTCTGGGAAGGTGGTAAGAGCATTTTTAGTTGCATTATGGTAGATAGTTGCATCATGCTAACTGGAAATTTGTTTTAAGTCTAAAGGTCAAAAAGAAATGTACTGGTGTTGCAGTGAAGCCTTACGTTCTGTTAGGGGTGAAAACAAAGAGCTTTATTGGGTGAAGAAGGTGTTCGCGAACTGGGACACGTGGTAATACCTAGGCAGGGTATCACAGTGTTCCACAGTGCAAGGGGACAGAGAAGTTTTTATAGGGTGGAGTAAACAAGGTGCTGCGTGCTCAGAGTCACAAAGGGGGCACAGGGCAAAGGTTACAAGGGTGGTCGTTAAACTATAAGCTTTCTAAACATTATCAATTCTATTGTGTAGCCTCCCAGAACATGTTGATCTAGACATTCTTCTTAGATCAAGCTGTGTAAACATCCTTAACAAAAAATTCCTCATACAAGCTAAAATCTTGACCCTTGCTCTTTTCTGTACTATAAGCAGTTGAACTCTTACAAGAAGCTGAATTGTGTCTTTGAGGCAGCAGAAATGAAGATTTCAGGCCTAGCTGAAGTTTTTATTCAAAATGGAGTTTTAATTTAGTTCTGGGGAAGCCAGCTTAGTTCTGTCAGATGCCTCGGTTTTGGGGTTTGCTTACACATGTCCTCTTTTTAATTAAGCCATTGCTAGGAGATGCAGATCACCCACAAAGAAGTTACCCATATTCTACAAGGGTTTAGTATCTTGGGGATAGCTGCTTTGTTTGAGCTTTTAAGACCCCAGATGCTAGCCCTGTTATTACTGTTAGCAGGGTACCATTATATGTCACCTTGCTATAGCTTTGGGCTTCATCTTCAGGGTGAGTTGGTCCTTGATCATTGTAGGTGTTGCAAACAAGGCCACATTAGAGGAACAACTTGGAATTCCCAAAAAGGATCTGGTCCCAAATTAAACTTCATTCTCCTTAGAAAAACTTGTCTTTTCTAAAAACATAATTTATCACATAGCTAGATGTCTCAAGGGTTGGCTATGGCAATGAGAAACACAGTGCATAATACATTTAACAAGCCCATAATAACAACTACAGTCATTAAAAGGAGTAGGGAAGCTAGTAGAAAAGAGCATATCCCAGATTCAATACTTGGAGATAACCATCTACAAACAGCAAAGAAGGAAAGTACAGTCATGTGGGGAACAGTATGTAACCATGAGACCTTCTGGCATATTTTAGAGACATCTTGTTCCACTTCTCCAGAGGTATATATCCATGAACAACAAAAGGTATTGGCAATAGCATAAACTCCTCCTTGCTGAGCTAGGATAAAATTAAGCACTATTATGTTATTTAAGACAACTTTAGAAAGAGATTCTAAGCATTTCTGTTGAGCTATAATCCCATCAGCAACACTATCAGCTATCTGAGCCATAGTGGCATAGATTGTGAATAAATTTTTCTAATTGAAATATATCAAAAGTGGGAACAAATGCTTAAAGAAATGACTAGCCCCATCCAGGCCTATCAATGATGGAATTATCTGAGAGCAAGTTCTCTCTTCTTTATGATATTAATTTCAAGTCACTGTTTCATTGTAAACTGTCACTGTATGAGTGGATACTCATGGAAACCACAAGAGTACCTAAGCTGCATTAGCCCAACATATTCTAACCATCTAAACATGGCAAGGCCCACGTATAGGGTGAGTCATCAGACTTTTTTCTTAAATAGGCTGATCCTCTACATATAAAGACATATCCAGATGGGGCACATAGCATACCTACCACAGTTTGAATATTAGGAAATGGAATGGAATGATTGGCCATTTCAAGCCAATCTTCAGTTAATTAATCCTCACAAATTAATAATTCTGTAAATTCTAGGGGATCCCAGAGTCAGGCACAAACTAGGAGATTTTGATCATTTTTAAAACAGTTATCTGCTACTGTGGAATAATATCAAGGATCATTAATAAAAAGATTACATGACATGGAAAGAATAAAACAGCCTAACCAGGCATGAGTAAGATTGAAACAGGGAGCTGATGGGTAAGCGGATAATTCTGGAGATAGCCATAACTTGACAATTTGTCAGGAATAGCCTATTTAAATGATCTGTCAAAATCAATAGGAAAATTAGGTGTGAACCTATACTCCAAGACTGGCACTGTGAGAGGATCATTATGGTTTTGTGTAGACCAAGGGGAAGAGTGACACACCCAACATTCAGTCAAATTACTGGCACTGGCTACTGATTGAGTTGATTTGATGAAAACATTTTCATTCCAAGCATCTGTGATGGTTATAATAAACAGAAAGAGAATATTTATTAAAAACTTCATAATGGAGAAGTGGTTAGTAAAAAAAGAAGAAACAAAGTCCTTTTCTGGTAATATACTGGGAGATGAACCTAAGTTGGTAAAACAAAATTTGTTTCAAAGGCTGTAAGTTAAACGATGTGCAACAATTTCAATCATCTCACTAGGTTAGTGTTAAAGATATTTGGTGATTACCAAAGCCACTGAGAAATAATTCCACAAGTAAGCAAAAATAGTCAAAACTTAAAATATCAACAGTTAAGAAAGAGTTCAAAGATTTCAGCAGCTTGCATGTCATCTCCTTCCGTGATCTTGGAGTCATCTGCCTCTTTTGAAGTCGCTTGCTTCTGGTTGATGAGGCATTTCAGTCTGAGTTTCAAATCTCCCACTGGCTGACAAGTCCAGATAGGTGATTTAGCCTTTTTAACTGTGATAAATGAATCCAAGGGTTAATTCCTTCTAGTTTTAATGCACAAGGGTTAGTTAAAAGAACTAGATAGAGTCCCTTCTAGCGAGGTTCTAAAGAATCCTTTAGTTGGTGTCTTTTCTAATAAACATAATCCCCTGGGGTAATGTTAAGTAAAGGAGGAGAACTAGGTTTTTGCTCCTCAAATGCTTCTTTAATTTATGAAAAATATTTCTTAGAATATTGAATTAGAAATTGACAATATTTCAATAATTCAGGTTGCTCTAAGTCAATGTCAGTAGAAGCAATGTAAAGAAGGGTCTTAGGTCTTCCACTATTTTATTAAGAGTAAATCTATGAGATCCAAAAGGAGTGCTTCTTAAATTTAACAGGACCAAAGGGAGAAATTTAGTCCAAGAGAAGCTTAAGGATTTGGAAAGCTTAGCAAGCTGAGTTTTTATTATACCATTTCTGGAGTCCTGGTGGCACAGTGTTTAAGAGCTCGGCTGCTAACTAAAAGGCTGGCAGTTTGAATCCACCAGCTGCTCCTTGAAAACCCTATGTGGCAGTTCTCCTCTGTCCTATAGGGTCACTATGAGTTGGAATCGACTTGACAGCAATGGGTTTTGGTTTTTGGTTAGTTTTTTTCTACAATCCAGAGAACTGAGGATGATAAGGACAATACAATCTCTGATATATGGGGAAGATTCGGCATAATTCTTGAATTACGTGTCCAGTAAAATGAGTTTGCCAATCACTACAAAGAGTTTTCAGTGCTCCTCAGGTAGGTATTATGTTTCCAAGTAGCTTTTTTTGTTACAAAAGAAGCAGTTGCACATCAGCTAGGGAAAACGTCCACCCAATGTGAAAATCTACAAATCATCACTAAGATATATTTATAACCATTTGAAAGTGGAAGCTGGATAAAATCTAATTGCCATTCAAGCATAGGTGAGGATGGCGCAGGACCGGGCAGTGTTTCATTCTGTTCTATATAGGGTTGCTATGAGTCAGAACTGACTTGACGGCACCTAGCAACAATAACAACATGCAGGATTCCCGGGTTTGATTGTTGGCCAATTTACCTCATGCACAATCGCTATCCATCTGTCAGTGGAGGCTTACATGTTTCTATGATGCTGAACAGGTTTCAGCAGAGCTTCCAGACTAAGGCTGACTAGGAAGAAAGGTCTAGGGGTCTATTTCTAAATATCAGCCAATGAAAACTCTAAAGATCACAATGGGCTGATCTGACCAGTCATGGGAATGCTGCAGGATTGGGTAGCTTTTCATTCCATTGTGTATGGAGTTACCATGATTCATGGCCAACTTAACAGCAGCTAACAACAACAATTCTCATGTTTTAACATATAGCCTACTTTCTTCTATATAGGCCAATGTGCCAGACAACCACTTTCCCAGCCTAGCTTTCAGTTAAGAACTAGGCAGGTAACAAACTTTATGACAATCAGATTCACCCACATAGATTTTATTTTGGGTAGTAGTGAGGGGATGAAGTAAGTTTCTTACAGAACCCTTTTTGGTGAAAGAGTTACGGCAGAGGTTGAAGCTAATCAGCAATAGTGGATTAGTTCTGCAGCAAGGGTTGAAGCAATGTTTTTGCCTATGTGGACTCCAGAGCTGTTTACCTGATCCTCCAAGTGAGTTTACCTTACATTCTTTTCAATAGGTGTCTTTTCAGTTATGCCTCCCAGAGTATGTTTTGATTGTTTTCAACTTATATTCCTGACTACTGTTCCATCAAATATCTGGAACAAAACTATAAGCATGATCTGGGGGTCATTGGTTTGCCTATCGTCTGATGAGTGAAGCAGGTCATGTGAAAACTCTAACCCATCAGTTCTCATATAAATCCAAGAGCTTACACTAAAGTATTTTCTCTCCTATTCTTATCTGGTTCCTCCCCAAAATCAGTAATTCCATGAGGAGACACAGGTCTTCCATATAAATAAGTTCCCGTCTATGTGCCAGTGAAGGAGACCAACATTGTTACCACTTCCTTAGGGAAGAATCCTGTGATTCCCTGTCTCTCTGACTAGGTGAGGCCCTTTTGTTACATGCTTCCTAGGAAACTACATGCCACTTTCCTAATTGTAGTCATCCTTGCAACTAATTTTTAAATTTCCTGTCTTTGTCTACCGGAATGCACAATCTATGAGGGCAGGGACATTATTTGTGTGGTATCTGCAGTGCCTAAAGCAAGGCCTTGCACAGAGTGAGTACCAAGCAACCAGCTGTTGAGTGAATGAATAAATAAATGCATACTTGAATTGATGTATCTCTGTCAAAGAAAAACTTATCAAAAAGAATGAGGATGGGGCTAATAATGGACTAAGTCCACAAATAGACAATGAATAAAATATAGTAGGGAAAAATATAGTAGGTATAAAACACACTCTCAAAAATACCAGATGTCATGGGGACTGATGTTATGGACTCTATTCTCTATACCAGTGTCTATCTGCTCTTGAAATAACTTCCAGTCTAGCTCTGAATGAACAGAAAAAGTAGCTGACCTGGCTTCTGCAAGAAATTGTTTTCATATCCAACTTTTATAATGAAAAATGATTTAATGGATTTATGCAAAAATAGATATGGTTGGTTATGAAATGGCCGTGATATCTTGTAATTACTCCATTCAGTGGATGGACTGCACATAAGAAATGTAATTGCAATGAGATACAGAGAGTGATACCTTTTTTTTCTTGTTCAGCATTGCGTTTGAAGACATGTATGAGTTTTTAACAAATGACTGAAACCAGACCTGAATAATGCAAGCTAAAGAATGAATGACAAACCCAAGAAAATCACACTGATCAGGCACATTTATTCCATTTCTCTTGATCACTGTACTGTGGAATTAGTGGATAGACTTCTTAAAGTATGGAGCATAAAAACGAAAAATATTTTTTATGTCTATCCTAGTCTCGCGTGGTTTCTCCATTTTTAGAAAAATCAAGATAAAACAAAATACCCCAAGTAGATTTCTTACCTTATCCAAAGCAGTAGAATTGATGTTTTCTTCAGAAAAATCTCCTTTCATTACACAATAGGCTGTGGTTTGTCCAATGGCTAAAATTTTCATGTTTCTCAGGTAATCATTAGAAATGCCACTGTGGCTGTCATGCTAACTACCATACAATGGAGAAGACAAACCCAGAAATGGTGACGGGGAGGATAATCTCCAGGAATTTTCTTCCACTTCTTTCCTCAGTGTTTTCTGGGATAGATTCTCAAATTCAAGATGGGTATTTATTGAACATTTCCAGCTGGGAGAAGTCTTGGCATGTATCTGCATCCAGGATGTATCTGAAATACCAAACTTCTGAAAAGTAATACAGAAAAATGGAGGAAAAAAATCACTGATTTTTTAAGATTGTCTTTAGGCAAACATTTTAATATATTCTTTTCAAATTACAGCAAATGAAATAACATTTGTATTTCTCAGAGAAAATTCTTTAAATTAATTCTGTAGTTGTTTTTTGTTGTCAGACATACAAAAGACCCTGGGGCTTTCTGCTTGAATAGGCCAACTCCATGAGAAGGACTTGACAGTGCCCCTTCCTTCCTGGGGCCAGTATTTACAGTACTATTCATAAAGATGAAATAATGTGTTTTAATTTCTATTCAAAACCATGCTTGATAGAAGCTTAGTTTTGTGTTTCTCAAAGGCAAGATTCCAAGTTTTCTCACTGAAACATTTCTGAAATTGAAATATGTCTTTCAATGATTGTATACATTTAATGTGGTAGAATTTGTTTTTCTTAAAAAAAACTATTATTAAATCTATAGTGTATTGTGTAATTGCAGGTGTTTTACCATTAAGAAAATGTGCTATATAGATAGCAGCCAAAAATACACTTCAAGTAATTGGATGATTACCTGAAATGGTCTTTAGTTCATTTAACTACTTTTAGCTAGGTGTTAAAGATCAGTCTTTAACGTAGAGAAGCAGATAGGGAAGTCAGGAAATCTGAACATTTTACTGTCTTTCCTGCTTGTGGTCGATACTGATGGAGAAAGGCCAGTAATTATAGTTTGTGCCACTTGTCTGGAACTGTCCCCACGTCCCCACTACATCCTCATTCCAATCCTGACTTATTCCTGATTTGCTTATGATCTGACACTTTTCCATGCTGTCAAAACTAATGACTGTGATATTAATCTTGAATGAATACCTCTGACCCCTTCAGAATTACTGATGTATGTGTTCTCCCTAGTATCTGAAGTACCAGTTTTTTCAAAACACTATTATTGGCAAGAGCCCTGGTGGTGTAGTGGTTAAGTGTTTGGCTGCTAACCAAGAGGTCTGCAGTTTGAAGCCACCAGCCTTTCCTTGGAAACCCTATAGGGCAGTTCTACTCTGTACTGTAGGGTTGCTGTGAGTTGGAATTGACTCAACGGCAATTTTTTTGTTTGTTTGTTATTATTGGCATATCTTTTAGACTCTGCAATTGTGCTGGTTCGGAAGGCCTTCTCCAAGCAATATTTGCCCTTCATTCTTAAGCAAGCTCTAGTCCTTCTTGGACTTAGGGTGATATAAGTAAACGTTTAAATGAACGTTTGATAATAAATATTGAAAGCCCAGAATATTCTTCCCCTACTAGAGTCCCAAATGCTAGCAGAACAAAAATTTCCAAACTGATAGGGCTCATTTCAGTGTCTCACAAAATGAATTAATATAGTCCCACAGCAAAGCACATCTTTATGAAATTTCAGAACACTGGAGAAGAGCTATCTAAAATTTCTAAAGAGAGAAAACGAAAAGGTCAAGGTCAAGAAAGCATCAAACTTCTCAACAACAAAACTGGAAACCAGAAATAGATAATAATGTTTTCAAATAACAAAATTATTTTGTCCATTTACTTCTTTTAAACTCAATTGAAAAAACAATTTTCAGATGTGCATGATCTCAACAAATTTACCTCACATAACCCTTCTCAGGAATCTATGGAATGTTCCTCTTCAAAAGGTAGAGTAAACAGAAAAAGAGACTCATGACATTCAAGAGCTAGAATCTAACACCAGAAAGATGTGTTGTGCATATAGCCCTAGGTGAAACATGATCCGCATGCCTGCCGAGAAACCTAGCCAGGCTGGAAAAAGTCTGAAAGCTCTGGTGGGGATTTCATCAAAATATATGGAATTGGTGGAAGAGATATTGAGTGAGACAATACTGAGAGGAGTTTTACACTACTGAGGAGACGTTAGTGTTGAATAGGTGCTAAGTACATAGAAAACAAAATGTACAAAACAATACATTATTGTATCTGGGGAAAATGAAATGTGGAGGAAAGAAAAGCAATCATAGTATAATGCATTATTACATGGTTCAGATGTGACTAGCATTGATATAGCCATAATAATGTGAACACTGCATATTGATCTAACCAAATTTATGATATAAATATATTAGGTGGATGAAATGTGTTTCTGGATTTGGTAAGGGCATGAGGGTGAAGGAGAGCTGGATTGTTATCTTGCAAAATGGGAGTTCCAGAGATCCTACCTAATTTAAAGGAGGGAAAGGAACTGAGGGAAGAAGAAAGGGAGAGAGGGAGAGAGAAAGAGACAGAGGGAGAGAGAGGCAGAAGCAATATACTCATGCTATTTAGATATAAAATAAAATATGTGATTAAAAAAAGAATCTGCTAGAAGTATGTAAAAAATAGTTGCCTCTGTGGAGCAGGAAATGGAGAAGAGGTTGTGAAATACATTTTCTTCTTTTGTAACAAGTCTTGCAGGACAGATAGACTTTAAACTATTTGCAAGTATATGATAATAAATATAAAAGGAAATTAAACAATAATTATAGTGAAAATTTTAGTAACACGTATATTTACCTTTTTGTTGTTATTAAGGCTCCTTTCAATGCACCCTATTTACATTTAGTGATCAGGCGTTTATACTCTTCTTTGAAGTTGTACAGTTAGGATTAGTTCCACCTACACGTAACAGAAGGAGCCCTGGTGGTGCAGTGATTAAGCACTTGGCTGCTAACCTAAAGGTCGGTGGCTTGAATCCACCAGCCACTCCACGGAAGAAAGATGTGGCAGTTTGCTTCCATAAAAATTGCAGCCTTGGAAACCCTAGGGGGCAGTTCTACTCTGTCCTATAGGCTTGCTATGAGTCCAAATAGACTCGATGACAGTGGGTTTGGTTTTGTTTTTTATATGTGACAGAGTAACCCAAAGTAATCGTGACTTAAATAAGATATAGGTTTATTACTCTTTTATATAAATTAAATTCATACTGTTAGAGACTCAGGCTTCTACTATATGGTTGCTAAGCCATCCTTAGTTTATATCCTCCTGACTCAGAGCTACGGGAATTGAAGTCATCGTTTGAGCACGCAGACATCAGGAAGAAGAAAAGGGAAACAAAAAAGTAACAAAGCTCTTGTGCCAGATTGTTGTTATGGGGGTTTCCCTGGAGAAACACACAACACATTTGCTTACTTTGCCTTGCCCCGAATATATTCTCATGGTCTCACCTCGCTTCAAGGGAGGCTGAGAAATATATTTCTGTAGCTTATTACATGTTGTACTGAATAAAACTACTTCTTTTACTAAAGAAAGAGAGAACGAATAATGACTTAGGCAACGAGAGATCTCTATCACACATTATATTTGCTCTTTTGAATTATTTTGTTCCATCTTCTGTAAATTCAATACTTGGTAAATCTTTTTGTATAAAAATGATACGCCCAAACTCTCAAACACTGGTAGAACCCATTGCTGTTGAGCCAATTCTGACTCATAGTGACCTTGTAGGACAGAGAACTACTCCATAGAGTTTCCAGGGAGCAGCTGGTGGATTTGAACTGCTAACACCAGCAGACGGCACTGATATTTTACTCTTTGGAATTCTGAAACTATCCAATAAATCATCAGCATGTGATGGGAGTTGTTTTTTATACAACAGATTTTTCCTGTCCTCACCTAAGACAAGGGCAAAACCAGCAAATTTACTTTCATATCACCAGAGTGCCTCCATAACAGTTGCAAATGTGTAGTAGTTTTAACAAAATAAGCTAGCAATAAATTGCTTGGCACTATTTTTCCATTTGGCTTAACAAATTGCATCTCACACTGATAAAAATGAAACAATACTCCCGCTGATGTTGCTGTTGTTGTTGTTAGGTGCCATCGACTCAATGACCCTGTGTACAACAGAACTAACACTGTCAGGTCCTGGGCCATCCTCATAATCGTGACGATGTTTGATCACATTGTTGCAGCCACTGCATCAATCCATCTCATTGAGGGTCTTCCTCTCTTTCACTGAAACCTCTACTTTACCAAGCATGATGTCCTCCAGGGACTGGTTTCTCCTGATAACATGTCCAAATTACATGATACAGTCTCACCATCCTCCCTTCTAAGGAGTTTTCTGGCTGTACTTCTTCCAAGACAGATATGTTTGTTCTTCTGGCAGTTCATGATACATTCAATATTCTTCACCAACACCATAATTCAAAGTCATCAATTTTTCTTTAGTCTTCTTTATTCGTTGCACAGCTTTTGCATGTGTATGAGGGAATTGAAAATACCATGGCTTGGGTCAGGAATACTTTAGTCCTCAAAGTGGCATCTTTGCTTTTGAACCCTTTAAAGAGGTCTTTTGCAGCAGATTTGCCCAGTGCAATGCGTCTTTTGATTTCTTGACTGTTGCTTCTATGGGTGTTGATTGTGGATCCAAGTAAAATGAAATCCTTGACAACTTCAATATTTTCTCCATTTATCATGATGTTGCTTGTTGGTCCATTTGTGAGGATTTTTGTTTTCTTTATGTTGAGGTGTAATCCATACCTAAGGCTAGAGTCTTTGATCTTCATCAGTAAGGGCTACAAGTCCTCTTCACTTTCAGCAAGCAAGGTTGTGTCATCTGCATATCGCAGGTTGTTAACGAGTCTTCCTCCAGTCCTAATGCTTTGTTCTTCACCTAGTCCAGTTTCTTGGATTATTTGCTAAGGATACAGATTGAATAAGTATGGTGAAAGGATACAACCCTGACACACACTTTCCCTCACTGTAAACCACACAGTATCCCCTTGTTCTGTTTGAATGACTGCCTCTTGGTCTATGTACAGCTTCCACATAAGCACAATTAAGTGTTCTGGAATTCCCATTCTTTGCAATGTTATCCATAATTTATTATGATCCATACAGTAGAATGCCTTTGCATAGTCGATAAACCTCAGATAAACATCTTTTTGGTATTCTCTGCTTTCAGCCAAGATACATCTGACATCAGCAATGATTCCATCATTCCACATCCTCTTCTGAGTCTGGCTTGAATTTCTAGTAAATGATCCTATTAATAATATTTCACATAATAAAAGCATATAGCCACCCCTCTATTTCTTTTTCATCAAAATCTACTTTTTGGGAAATGGGATTAGTAGTCAAAATATATCTCACAAACACTCTTTAAATATTCTACTGACCCCTAAGTTATGTCCTTGAATAAATTTAATTGTATTATTTGAATAATGTTTCTGGTGCACATAAGTTGATCCAGATACTCACAATTATCTTCATCTTTTTAATACAGCTCAATAGAGATCTTATTTCTGGAAACCAGATAATGCGAACTAGGAGCAACTCTGATCATTGTGGTTTAAGATATCAAGGCTATCAAAAATGCATATGAAATGGAACATGGGAGGAAGCAAACACAATTATTTTATACCTTGATTTCTTTAGGTATTATAATCAAGGCTTTGTTATTGTATTGATTTGTTTTTCTTCTTAACCGCCATGCTTTATCTGAGAAAATGATTCTATATAAATTTAGCTTCTCATAGTAAACATTCTCAACAATTATTTAAGTAAATTTTGAAATGGTTTTTACTGGTAAGCAACCAGTATAATTTTTCCTATTTCTGTTTTTTTTTCTTTTTCCTTATATGTACTTACAGTATTTGTGTATTTTGCTTTCAGAGATAGCAAAGATTTTTGAATACTGTTGTCTATTTTGAGTCACTATCGCCTTGCTCATCCTCTGGTAGTAAAACAGTAAAAGAAATTGACATGAAAGTTACTTTTCTAAAAGTCAAAATTTAAAATAGTTCAAAGAGTTTTGAAATAGTTTCCACTATATCACAATTTAAGGTAAGAAAAAGGTAGTAGAAACTGCCCCTTTCAGTGCACTGTCTTCTTTGTTTTAACACTTTATTCCCTAATGTTCTTTTAGGAACTGCTAATTGCCCTCTAGTAATTTGTTGGAATTATGAGAATAAAAACAAACAAAAAACAGTTGCCTTCAAGTTGATTCTGACTCATGGTGACCCATGTTTTCAGGTAGAACAGTGCTCCACAGGGTTTTCACGGCTGTGACCTTTTGAAAGCATATCATCAGGCCTTTCTTCCAAGGTGCCACTGGATGGGTTAGAACTGCCAACCTTTTCATTAGTAGCCCATTTGTGCCACCTAGAAACTCTAGTTTAAAAATATTGCCGTTGTTGGGTGTTGTCAAGTTGATTTTGACTCATGGTGACCCCATGTGACAGAGTAGAAAACTCATGGGTTTTTCTTGTATGTAATCTTCATGGGAGTAGATTGCCAGGTCTTTCTCCCAGGGAGCTGCTGGGTGGGTTCCAACCACCAACCTTTGGGTCAGCACCTGAATGGTTAACTGTTTCGTCCCTGAATAGGAGTTAGTAATAGGGAGCAACTCTGGGACAAGTGGGGACTGGAAGAACTCAGTGTACAATTGATTTGGTAGAGTGAAGTTTGTGGGCCTTGTATTGAGACAGATTTTGGTGTGAACCTCAGCTCTGTGAATTACTAGCTAAGTGATTGCAGCTCTACCACTGCTACTCAAAATGTGATAGGAAGACTGGGGCATATCTGTGAGTTGGCTGTTACAGGTCTGTAATAAGAACAAAATTGAGGAGTAAGCAAATAAAAACTATTTAGCAAGTTGACATTTTCTGTGAGATCCAAACATGTGATCAGTGGATTTGTCCCACTTAACAGAGTATATACTAGTCCAAGTGTTGTTGAGTTTGCATGGTGAGTCACATGGGCCAGCAGTGGCAATCTAGTCATGCCCAGTAGGACCAAGTGACAACACATGGCATTTTAAGGAGAGCTTGTCAAGCATAATTCAGTAGAAATAAGAGAAAAATACGTGATTATTTATTTTTAAAATCATGTTAAATTTTCATCAAACATCTTTTAAATTTGTAGTTTATCATTATTGAACAAAGTTAGTTATTAAAATTTTAACCCTAATTTACCATATTTTACACAAATAACGCACGCCTTCTACATTTGTTTGCCCACCGCTCCCTCCCCCATGAGGTATTCTAGTAAGTGCACTATGCTATTTTTTAATTTTTTTTTACAGCAACATATAAAAAAATTGGCATAGCAGCACTTACGAAAATACCTTGCAGAAGAAGGGAGCAGTTGCAAACAACATAGAAGTTATGCGTTATTTGCATAAAATATGGTACAGATGGTACAAAAAGATTTACTAGCCTTTTTTTTTAATTTTTTTTTGTCAAATGACACACCTTTCCCTCAGTAGTAGTACATCAAATGGTGATAATGGAGGTTATTTTAAGAAATGAAGACCAAAAGAGGTCAAACTAGTTTCACTCAGAAGTATTATTCCTAATATACTAAATTTGTTTTGTAACCATACTTGATGATGAAGTGATAAAAAAAAGTATGTTATTTGCAGAAATGAACTGGCTACTGAAGAAATTAAGCTATCAAAACTTAAATGGAATTTACATAGAGAGCGTGAAGAAATACATTGAAAACCACAACAATTTTTTTGAAAGAAAGAGTATTGAAATAAAAGGCCAACAGTAGCAGATGTTCAGTATTTCACATATAAACACTAATGCTTTGCGGGCTTTGTATAATGTAGCACTCTGGTTTCCCAAGAACAAAAATATCACATGCAATTGCTGAGAAAGTAGTTAAAGATGGTATAAAAGAGACTTATCTGGAAATGTTTCTGTGGCAAAGCAGGTGACTCAATTACCACTTTCCAATGACACCATCAACTTGACATATTCAGGAATTGGCTAATGATATGGAAGACCCACTGTCATGGATTGAATTGTGTCCCCCCAAAAATGTGTTTATCAATTTGGCTAGGCCATGATTCCCAGTGTTGTATGGTTGTCTTCCATTTTGTGATTGTAATTTTGCATTAAAGAGGATTAGGGTGGGATTGTAACACCACCCTAACCCAGGTCACGTCCCTGATCCAATGTAATGGGAGTTTCCCTGGGGTGTGACCTGCACCGCCTTTTATCTCATGTAAGAGATAAAAGGAAAGGGAAGCAAGCAGAGAATGGGGGACCTCATACCACCAAGAAAAAAGCACCGGGAGCACAGCGCATCCTTTGCACCCGAGGTTCCTGCGCAGAGATGCTCCTAGTCCGGGGGAAGACTGATGATGATGAGGACCTCCCTCCAGAGCCGACAGAGAGAGAAAGCCATCCCCTGGAGCTGACGCCCTGAATTTGGACTTGTAGCGTACTAGACTGTGAGAAAATAAATTTCTCTCTGTGAAAGCCATCCACTTGTGGTATTTCTGTTAGAGCAACACTAGATGACTAAGACACCCACCTATAGAAAAAACAAAGTTGGCAAAGTATTATTCATTGTAACTTGATGAATTCTTAGTTACAGCTAACATGGCAATTCCTTTAGAATATATGCAAGTTAGATATGACGGTGATATCAAGATAGACGTTTTTCAGATTAATAGCTCCGAATTGTATAAACCTATGAAAGATAACACTGTCAACAAATGTGTTTTGGAATTTAAGTTTTGTGTAGAAGCATGTTCTTTGTGATAGTCACCCAGATTAAGAAATTTATGCCAGAATGTAAATAGATGCACTACGTCGTCATAGGGAGAGACTACCACGGCACCGCCAGAGCTCCTTTAAAATATGGAACACACTCTTAATGCTTCTTCAAGAAAACGAACAGTTTTGTCACGGTTTTTTAAGCCAGTGAATTGGACAGTCAGACTTGCTTATCGGTCTAGTATATTTTGTATTTTTAATTATCTCATTACTTCCATACAAAGATGAAATGCAACTTGTTTTTAATGGCAGACAAAATCAAGGGCATATACGAAAGTTGGGAATTTGGAAGAACAGAGTGTCCACAGATTGCTACATGTGCCAAAATGCATGCTTCATTGTCTCACCCTTTTGTTTACAAAGAGCCTGAGATTCAAAGAGGTGAAGCAACTTGTGCAAAGTTACACAACTAGGGAGAAAAAAGGGGGGGAAAAAAAAAAGCTTTGACTCTTCTTTTGTCTAATCCAAAATTGTATTTTTATTTTGTATTGTCTTAATGTATTTTTAACTGATTATCTTTAGCATGTACTATACACACATACCCGTTGCCATCAAGTCAAGTCTGACTCATAGCCACCCTATAGGATACAGTAGAACTGCCCCATAGGGTTTCGAAGGAGTGGCTGGTGGATTCGATAGGCTGACCTTTTGGTTAGCAACGCAACGCTTAACCACTGACTGAGCCACCAGGGCTCTAGCATGTACTATAGTCACCACTGTATATTATTGCTCAAGAAACATCTGTTAAATGAAGGAAAATTTCTATGATGTAGGGATGAATAGATATGGTTTGAAGCAGCAGGAATAAATGGAAGGTATAATTTGGTTTGCAGAAGCAGACAAATATTTACATTAAATATTAAATATATGTATATATATGTATATAAAATTTTCTAAAGAAAACCTGGGCCAATATTCCCCTAAATGTGTAGGTTTGTTTATTTTTTTGTTGCTTTCAATAGGTATCATGAGCACAGCAAATGATTTTATCACCTTGAAATAAATACATATAAAGACACAGTTAATTGTTTCAATCCCATAGTTGAAGTCCAATACTACATGCTGAAATACATGGGTGAAGAAAAAATGAGTTTTCTAATTTGGTAGAGTGAAAATGGAAGTTATTGCAATATTCACTTGGCAGTCTTTGTACCTTAAAAACTGAAGAAAGATGATGATCAGGTTAATTCTGGTCCTAATCTAGATAATCTTTCTATAAATTTCTTGAGGTCAGAAACCTTATCTTTTTCACCTCTGTATCCTGTATAGTACTAACAATATGGCTTGCACGTAGAGGACCCCCAATAATTCTATTTCAGTCAGAGAAAGAAACTCTAATGTGAGTGTTTTTAGTTTTGACTTTCATGTTCTTCTGGAACATGAAGAAAATAGGTTAATAGTGACCTAATTGCAAGTGTTTTATCACTTATCCCTTATTTGCTATTCAAAAGTATTCTCTGATTTTGGCCCCACTGACTCTGTGCTCTTAAGTCAGAGAAGTTGACCCAGGACCACACAAGCAAAATCCAATATAAACGCAAACAAAACACCCTTTCCTTCTCATGACCTATTTCTGAAAATGTTTGATCTAGTGCTGCTTTGCAATTTAACTCTCCAAACCTTTCCTGATTTCCTAAGCTTCCAATGCTTCATCTATTTCTAATGTATGACCTCACATCTGACACGTGATTCTGCTCTTATAGTGCTGGTTTTTGCATCTCTCCTTAATTTCTAGTCACATTTGCTCTTTAGATTATGTCTGCTTTTTGCTGTCATGCCACCTGTACACCGCAGTAAAGATCCAGTTCTAGCCCTAGAATGTCAAGACTCTTGCAATTTCCCCTAGAATTTCCAAACAAGAATTACAAATGAAAAATACTTTCAATTATAATTAAGTATAGTCTTAACATTAGAAATAAAGAAATTGAGGCTTAATTCTAAAACCATTCTGTTCTTGAATAGCAAAACTATAGCAAGAAAGTAGGCTTTTTACAAATATGCTTGGTCTCCTAATTCATGTGCTTTTCAGTTTATAACTGGAAGGCATAATGTGGTTTGCAGAAGCTGAAAAGTATGTAGATTAATTATATATAGCCTTCTAAATGGAACCTGGGCCAACATTCCCCCTAAATGTGCAGGCTTGTTTATGTTCATTATAAAATACTGTCAAGTCCTTAATAACAAAATAAAACAAAATTACCTCTAGGTGCAAGTAGAAATAAAAACATTAATTAAAGCAAAACATCAAAATAAGTATTAATTGAAAATGCATTTGGGGGGCCTTGTGTTCCCTTCAAAGGATTTGTTGCAAACTGTGGAATATTTTATTTCTATTGTTAGAAGAAAAGGAGACAACCTTTAGTTTATTAAATAGACAACCCACGATTATCACAGGTTTTTAGATTTCCCTGGAGGGAATATTTTTAAAAGAACTTCCACTGTTGAACAAGTAACTCAAAAATAAAGACACTGTTATTATTCATTTTTCATTAGAATAACCTCAGAAGCTATGACCACAGAATCAGTTAAAGACATGGGAGTTATACAAAATTCTACCAATTTGAAAATTTTTAAGAACTAGGCAGAGAATCAAAGCAATATAAAAACGCAACTGGAGCAGTGAATGATATTATAGTGAATGATTTTACTACAGTTTTTAATAGGATTTAGCTCCTTGTTGAGGGCAATAATCTAGATCAGTGCCCTAACCTGGGGTCTTTCTGATTGGTAGGAAACTTGAATGGAATGAGTGGAAACATCAATTTTCTTAACACAGAAAGACATGATTTTATTTTTCTCTAGTGCATACTTGCATGTTAACCACGAGAAATATAAAATGACTTTAGAATAATGAAGTAATTCCAAATTATAGCATCATTTTTTTGTGTTAGAAAATAATCTGTGCATGTATTTGGTATACTAAATACTTATGATGAGTAAGAGAATTTATCATACTAAAAAGTTTAAGAAATACATCTGTGATTTTAACTTAAAAGTTAAGTTGAGTAAGTGATTTAGACTTGTGACTTTATATTTAAATTGTACTAAATTTATAAAGAGCACTGAAACATTAAAGAAAACTTAATCAGCTTATTTATAAGTTTAATTTAATCAATGCATAAGATTTACTTTAGTGCTTGAAAAGATTTAATTTCAGAGTCAAACAATTTAAATAATTAAAAAGAAATAGAATATATTAAATTTATGAAAGCATTTTAAAATGTTTAAAGGAGTTTAGTTAGTTAAGTTTCAGAATAGGACCAAATGTTCATTAATCAAAGTCTCCTTAAAAATGAATATTAAAATTCCCTGGATTTAAAAGTAAAGTAATTCAATTTCTGTGTTAAACTTAGAAGTTTTACCAAAAGTTTGGGTTAAACTTTTAACTTAAAAAAGTAAATGTTATTTTAAAATATGTCTCTATTCTTTGTGCACAAATGCCAATTTTGAGTACATCAGACAGCATGCATTAATCTTATTTACAGCAGCCATGGTTGCAGTGCCATCCTTGGCCTATCTTGTCTCAAAACAAGACACATCATTTTGTCTATTCAGTATTTATCGTAAGAAATCTAATCAACCTCAGGAATTAGTTATGTATATAACAAATGAAGAGGTCATTGTCTTAGTTATCTAGTGCTGCTATAACAGAAATATTACAAGTGGATGGCTTTAATGAAAAGAAATTTATTCTCTCAAAGTCTAGGAGGCTAGAAGTCCAAATTCAGGGTGCCAGCTCCAGGGGAAGGCTTTCTCTCTCTGTCAGCTCTGAAGGAAGGTCCTTGTCATCAATCTTCCCTTGGTCTAGGAGCTTCTCTGAGCAGGAACCCCAGGTCCAAAGGATGCGCTCTTCTCCAGGCACTGCTTTATTGGTGGTATGAAATCCCCGTCTCTCTGCTTGCTTCTCTCTTTTATATCTCTAAAGAGATTGGCTTTAGAAGAAACCTAATCTTGTAGATTGAGTCCTGCATCATTAACATAACTGTCGCTAATCCCACCTCATTAACATCATAGAGGTAGGATTTACAACACACAGGAAAATCACATCAGATGACAAAATGGTGGAAGACCACCCAATATTGGGAATCATGGCCTAGCCAAGTTGACACACATTTTGGGGGGACACAATTCAATCCAAGACAGTCATAGTTTTCACTGTACCACCTTTCTATATTTCTAGTAGTCTTCACTTATGTTTCATGATATTTATTTTATACTCTGACCTGTTCTGTGGACCACAATTGTGCCATGCCACGTATCTGTTGGATACATGAATGCTGAGACTAGCTCTGTGATGTTAAAAAGAGTGCTTATATATCCTACAGTGGGTATTTTTGCACTGTTATTACTTGTTTGATTTCACTACATGAATTACTGTATTTTTATGCAAATAATGCGCGCCTTCTACGTCTGTTTGCTGACCCGGCCCTCCACCCGTGAGGTATTTTCATAAACGTTACTATGTCAAATTTTATTTTTGCATGTTGCTGTAAAAAATTAGCTTAGTGTGCTTATGAAAATACCTTGTTGGGGGAAGGCTGGGTTGGCAAACAAATGTAGAAGTATGCACTATTTACATAAAAATATGTTACTAAGGAGCTGGTAACTTGATGAGAAGTCCCTGGGTGGCATAAAAGGTTAAGCACTCCACTACTAACAAAAAGGTTGTCAGTTCAAATCCACCCAGATGGGGGAAAGATCTGGTGATCTACTTCGGAAAGATCACAGTCTTTGAAAACCCTATGGAGCACAGTTCTGCTTTGAAACACATGGAGTCGCCATGAGTTGGAGTTGACTCAACAGGCACCTGGTTAACTCAATGACTCAAGGTATTCCATTTTATTTTGGAAACACAGGGAGCAGAAATTTGAGTTATTGTATTTCATCTAAAGTCCATACAGCTCATATTAAAGATGAAGTGTTTGAGGATCAGAGAGGCTCAATGTTTTGTCGAACTTCATACAGTGAAATAGGGGAAGAGCCAGGATTATCCAGGATGAATTTCCAAGTTTTCTAATTCTCTATGCATGCTCTTTTCATTACTCTTTCTCTCTCATTCTTAGTATTACCAGGAAGATCAGACTTGATGGGAATTTGGCTCTTGGACAGAGGTATGTAGAAGATAGGAATTCTGGGACACATTTTCTTGTCTGGAGTTATCCACGTTTTGTATTAAATAGATTCTCAGTAGACTTAGTTCCAAAGACCCACATTGCTTAAAAGAAGAAGGAGCTATGCTGTTCAAATAACCTTTGCTCATTGCATGGTGAGGCAGTGACATACTGCAAATTTGATTTTACATGGTTGCCAAGTATTTAGAAGTGAGCAGAGAAAATTACTGGAATGAATTGCATTGGGTTCATTTTATTGTTATTTTTCTAATAATTCCCAAGCACAAGCTACTCTGGCATATCCTGGGAGCTTTATTTTGAGAATAGCCTATGCCATTTTGTGTATACAGGGAGAAAAAGGCAAGCAAAAGATCATGCAAAAATCAATAGTTCCTTTTTTTGTGTCATCTTATTTATGAACAAGATACACATGGGAGGTCACCCAAGCTGAGGTAGGATCAATAGGTTTGCAGATTTTAATTGGGTCTTATTTGGCTACTGCCAAAGAATCCTGTGTGTCCAGGTCCTTTAAAGTTAAATGAATAAACTGTGCATTTTTAGAAAGGCAGTAACTTGTCTTTCCCTAGAATTGCTTTCCCCCAAGCCTTTTTTTTTTCCCTGTTGAGTTTAATAGTGTTATAAGCTAGACTTATTTCTAGCTGGAGTAAGTTTTTATACATTTGGAACTAGTTCTCTTTGGAAAGAAAGGAAATAGGAAGATTTCTTTTTTAATGGTGGCTAATATACCTTCAGAGCTCTGGTGGCACAGTGGTTAAGAGCTACGACTGCTAACCAAAAGGTCAGCAGTTCAAATCCTCTAGCTGCTCCTTGGAAACCCTATGAGGCAGTTCTATTCTGTCCTATAGGGTCACTCACTATGAGTCGGCATCGATGGCAACAGGGAAGATCCCCTCACCAATATTTTCTTTTTTTTGTATATTTTGTGCTCTTCCATGCCATACTATTCTTTGCTTATAAATATCCGTTCTTTCATTTTCTGAGACTTCATCCATTTTGATCTTTCAAAAACCTGTTGCTGTCAAGTAGATTCCAACTTATGGTGACCCTATGTGTTACAGAGTAGAACTGCTCAGTTGCGTTTTCTTGGCTGTAATCTTTATGGAAGCAGATTGCCAAGCCTTTCTTCCATGGTTCTACTGGCTGTGTTCGAACTGCCAACTTTTTGGTTAGTAGTCAAGCTCAAACCATTTGTGCTACTTAGGGATCATTTTGATATTTAGCCAAGTTTAAAGTATTGACTTTGTAAAAGTTTCAAAGATTTTAATTGAGAATTTCTATAGACGAATTGGAAATTAGCGTTTTTTTAAAAAAGCACCGATATTTGACCAGGGGTTTCCTTGATTCTTTATATACATTATTTCTATTAATGTTAAAAAAAAAAAAAAAAAAAAACTCCCTAGGAGGTACTTATCTTTATTTGTAGGTATTTCAGAAATGATGGCTCCCTGGTCATAAGTGTCTCTGCTGGCATTTGAGTGCACATATGTATGATAAAGCCTATTCTTTCCACTTTAGCAGAATTATCTGAAGTGTGTTACTTACTATTCTAATACATTTAACATGAAAAATGAGTTTTCATGTTCCAATAAGATTGGATTGGAATAATCAAAGTTATAGCCGTTTCTTTACTGCAGGCCTTCTCAGAGCATTTACTCTGCTCGTGGTCAATGCAAATGTATTGTCAGGGTCTTGCTATGCAGTATTTACCAGATTTACTTCATCCTCAGAGTTCTAGCGGAGAATTTTACAGAAGTAGTACTTCCTAGTACACTTTGGAGAATAAACTTAGGAAACTATACAAGGGAGGCTGCTGTTCCCTTGATCATGCCCCTTCAGTCAAGATAAATGTTCTCAATAGACATTTAAACAATGAGAGTTTTCTGATGGATGTTTAATGTCCCACTGCAAATCGCATGAACTGTGTATATGTGAATATAATCTCGTGTCATGGAATGCTCTTACTAAAAAACTTGTCTGGAAGCTATGAGTTAAAGTTGTCCTAAATTAACGTATTTCATTTTTAGATATTGTGTGTATTTGATAGAATTGGCCAAAGAAGGAAGTAATAATCCTAAAATTATTGACCAGGGTTATTGTATTATATTTTAACATGAAGTACAGTAATAGCATTTAACCAAATGTCCTAGATCTTACTAATATGTGGCTACAAATAGCGTTATAATTTTAAAATCCAAATTATAAAGTGTCAGCGCCAAACAGAATAATCATTAGAAAAATATCCCCACTCAATGTTCTCTATGGTGCTGCCTCATATATGCCCAGAAATGTGTCCTTGCTGTTCTTCCACTAAAATTGTCTGACCCGCCATTATACTACTGCCTCTGCTACTGATCTCTCCTGATGCTGATGCTCGCTTGGTACAAGTGTTCTTCTCCTCGGGATTACATTAATGCTACACACATCCTCAGGGAGCCCTAGTGGCACAAATGCTTAAGCGCTTGGCTGCCGACTGAAAGGTTGGTGGTTCAAACCCACCCAGTGGCTCTGTGGGAAAAAGACGTGGCGATTTGCTTCCTGAAAGACTACAGCCAAGAAAACCCTATGGGGCAGTTCTGCTCTGTCATATGGGGTTGCTGTGTGTCAAAAATGACTTGATAGCAACTAACAACAACAACACACATCCTCAGAGCCCTTTACAGGCCACCCCTCTGGATAACTCCCAGGCCAGTTGAACTTGAAACAACAGTTGCTTCAAGCATTTCCACAAGTAAAAATAAGGACAAATCAAACCTCAGAGAGAAGAATGTTTTTCCTCTCTGCTAGGTTAATGTTGCCTTCTCATTTTTCTGCCTCCAGCTGTCCTCTTCCCGGGCTGATTGACAGTGAAAACACTCCTTCACTTGAGATCAGGGATGTGGTCTGGCTCTGTTTACCCGACAAGGCAATCAGTTGTTAGTTGACTGGAAGTAAATTCCAGCTCATGGGAACCCCATGCGTTATAGAGTAGAACTGCTGCACAGGTTTTTCTTGGCTGTGATGTTAACAAAAGCAGATCGCCAGGCCTTTTCTTCCACAGTACCTCTGGGTGCGTTTCACTATAAACTTTCAGCTTAGCAAATGAGTGCAAAACATTTGTGCCACCTAGGGACCTTACAGGAGCCCTGGTGGTTCAGTGGTGAAGATCTCAGCGCTAACCAAAGGTCAGTAGTTCAAATCCACCAGCCGTTCCTTGGAAACCCTATGGGGCAGCCCTACTCTGTCCTATAGGGTTGCTATGAGTCAGAATTGACTGGACTCTACAGCGACAGGTTTAGGACCCTTACAAGGCAATGCGAATAGCCTAGCTTCTGGACTTCTCCAACATCTAGGTTATTTAATTTTAAATAACATCTTGATTCTGGTCCCATCACACCAAGGCCAATACAAGGTAGTACAAGGTAGGTTTTGTTTTTTGTTTTTATTGAATGTTTTCTATTTCATTGTGAACTGAAGATACCAATTACTCATGTCTTTCTTGCAGTTCTAAGGGTGTCTGTTCTTAAACTCCTGTGTGCAGCTGCTTACATGATTGATCGCACATGTGTGCACACACACATCTCCTACAAGTCCTCAAGAGGAAGCAATAACAAAGCACCGCAATGTCTTAAACTGTACATGGAGGGGGAAGGAAGGCAGGGACCTTCCCCAAGGCTGTGTTTGCATACGCTCTTATGTGCTTAAGAATCACTAGTCCTTATTAAACACGTAATTTCCTGGGTTCTGCTGTCAGTGATTCTGATTTAGTAATCATAAAGCGGGGCCCAGGAATCTGAATTTTCAGCAAGTATTACCAAGTAACTTGGAAACTGGAGACCTAGAAGTTAAGTTTTAGAAAAAGCAGTCTTAAAAAAGAAAATCAATTTCAGAGTGCTGAACTATGCTCCCAAGTAACCTTGTTAAGGAAACCAGGCAACTTTTTAATCTGAAGTATCTGTATTCAGATTACTTTACACTCAGACATTCTCTACGAACAATGGATTGACACTTGTTTTGTATTGACATAGCCTAGAGTGCCTATTCTACTGCTTCTACAGTTTTCCCATTTTCAAAAATGAGTTACCTAATGTAAACAATGCTCTCCCCTCAAACAAACAGAAAGCATCCTTAGAAAAACTAATACAATGTTAATAATTACACCTTTGCAATAGTGTCTTAGTTGCTATGCCAACCTCACTTCTCTTTCTCATCTAGTCCATGCTAAACACATTGGTGCCAGTTACCCACTTCAGCTTCTTTACTGGCATTCTCCCTCTCGAACAATCTGAGTGATGCAATGTCCCAAATTAAAAACGCTCTTCAATCTACTTCTACTGATATATTGAACATTACTTCTCAGTCTTCTCTTGTGTGACCAACTCACGGTAGTCACACTGTTCTACTATATTTCCCTTTAACATTTCATATACATTGTAAGTATGTGTCTCCTCTTGCAGTTTTCTGCCTGAAAGACACTTCCTCTAGTATCTAACTCCTAAATCAAAGCCACTTAAAATCAATATTTCTGTCTAAATAATCTGTCTTTCACTGTTGATTCTTTTTTGAATTCCTAGTAGAATTGTTTATATTAGTTGTTTAACATGTAGCTGATGCCATTTTATGCTGGCGTTTATCATATATAAACATAACTATAAATATATATATTATGTGTTCTCTTCTTGTTCATATTTAAACCATTGAGGACAGAGCCATGCCAAACCCTTTACCTCCTTTTCTTATTCATTTTTGTAGGCTCAGTACCTCGTATACAGTATACAAATGCTAAATGTGTATTGAAAAAAAAAGAAAGTATGATTATAATGGTTAGATAAAGGAATATGGTTTCTCTTAAATTTTATACTTAGATAGTATACTCCCTCTGTGGAAAAATAACATATTTTCACTTGGATGAGACATGAATGATGATCATTCCTAAAATCAACAGAATTGTCAGTGTCTTCACAGCCCAGTTGGAGATTTATAAAGGAACTATTTGTTTCAACAGCAAATGTTTTCCACTTGAGATGTGTTAGCAGATCCTGAGGCATAAACATACACATTGGAGCATGAAAGAAGTTTTGTCTCCAGTTTGTGTGTTACAGTTGTGGGAGTTGTTATGGCAGATGACACTTTTGCTTAACAAAAGCTGTTAAATTTTCTTGGATTGGCTGCAAAATTTGGATATAGATACAATTCATTTTTATTCATATGTGGCTATTTTATGCATTGTAAGAATGCACTAGACCTATGTCAACCACTTTAACCTACCTCCTGCCTGGTTCATGAACTTTAAACATCCATCGGAATATACCAACTTGCTTCTCAAGTAGCTCTGACTGACATTCATTGAACTATAGCCATACCAAAGACTTCTGCATAGACTGGACTTCTCTTAACAAGAGCACCAACAGGGTGATTCAAAGGGTAGTCATGGTGTGATATGATGACCAATGCTGTTAAAAAAAGAAAATGTTTGTTTTCAATGGAACAAAGTAACCTACAAATATATCTATTATGTACAAGGATTTGCCATATGCCACAAGAGGCAACGGAGGAGACAGGAAGAATTATTCTTTAAATGGCCTTGGGACAATTCATTAACAATTTAGAAAATGATATATTTTATAGACCAGGGTCTATTTTACATGCTTAATGTGTACGTGTGTGTGTGTCTCAAAACACTGAAAAATGTGATATAGAATAAAATATTTGTGAAAATCTTAAAGAAAATCTTTCTAAATCAGAAGAGATAAGAGAACAAAAGATAAAAGTATCAGATTTGATTAAATTAAAATAATTTTGAAGGTCAAAAGAATAATAAATCCAAGTGACAAGTACTTGCATATTATATTTGTACTTATTGTATAAGAATTTTATTTAAGTCCATAAGAAAAGCAGTAAGTCCCCGATATTTAAGTGGATTAAAAACTATAATCTGGTCTCTCTTTAAGAAAGAAAAATTCAAAAATATCACCTATTTCTCTCTTAATAAAATAAGTTTTACTAGATTAAAGGAAAAGTGTGAGGCAAACCTCTTGAACCTAAAAATACATCCAGGTTTGTTCAGATATTACATTGTAAACCACTTCTCTTTGCGACTAAAAAACCCTAGGAAGTATATAGAACCCAGTGCATTAAACAAAAATCTATTTTTTTTAAAATTAGTCAGTTAAACAGGCCCTTAAATAAAATCAAACACAAATATTTCAATATGGTAGTGCTTAACTTTTTTAAAAAATTAATGCATAAATGCTTACATAAATAATATAGCTGTGTTCGCATTCACTTTGTGTTTGCATTAAAGAGAAAATATAACTATTCTTAAACCATAAAGAAGTTTATTGTTTGATCCATCATAATCTCCAGATTTTATCACTGATTCTTCACATTTAATGTAGAATTCTAAGGACTCTCATGCTGTCAAATTCTATATCTAAAAAGGTAAATCTTTATTTTTTAAGATGCATGAAATATATTTGATGGCATAATTATTAAAAAGCATGCTTAGTGTAGTAGTTTATGTTTAAAATTTTTCTTTGCAGATTTTAATTCTTTTCTGTCTTAAATATAAAACACTACAATAGAATACAATATCTGAAATTAAAAAAATAAACCTCACTAAATAGGCTTAATTACAGAATAGAGATAGCAGACAAAAGAGTCAATGGACTTGAAATAGAGTAAAATTGTCCAGTCTAAAGAACATGGGTAAAAATATTATTAAAAAATTAACAGATCCTCAAGCATCTATGAGACATTATCAAAGGTACAACATACATGTAATTCAAGTTCCAAAAGGATAGGAGGAAGTGATTGGGGCAGAAACGATAGTAGAAAAAATAATGGCAGAATACTTTCCAAATCTGGTGGCAGATATAAATTTACAGATTCAAACTAGAGAACATAGAACAGAGGAATGGCTTCTGAATAGTGTTGAAATTATAATAAAAATAATGTTGTTAACATGAAATTCTATATACTGTACAAGTTTCCTTCGGAAAAAAAGGTAACATAAAGACACTTTTAGAAAGATAGAAAATTTGCCACTGGCTTGTCTAAACCATAAGAAATGCTAAAGACACTTCTTTAGGCTCAAGAGATTTGACGCCAAATGTATATTAGGACACATAGGAATTAATGAAAACATCAGAAGTATAAGTATGTAGGTATATTTTAAAAATACATTTTTAAATGTAATTTTTTGAAAAAGTATCTGTTTAAAGGGTAAATGATAACAGTGCTTTACTGAGTTTGTAATTATGTGGGGTCATAATTATACCATAAATATAAATATACCATAAATGACAACCCTAGCATAACAGAGAGTTTGGTGATAAAATAAAATAAAACTGTTGTTAAGTTTGCAAGTTTCTTATATTTTATATGAAATAATATGTTAACTCTAAATAGACAGTGATATGTTGATGATGCAAATTATAATCTCTCATGTAATCATTAAAAAGAAATGCAAAATGGTAGGCACAATTTCAACCGTATCAACAGCTAAATCAAATGTAAATAGTCAAAACGTTCCAATTATAAGGACGTGATTGTCAGACTGGATAAAAAAAGAAGATTCAATTTTGTGCTGTCCATGATAGAATTAATTTCAATTTCAATTCAAAAACACAGGTGAAAAGGAAAATGATAGAAAAAATAAGCCCTGCAAAAAGTAAGCATAGGAAGCCTGGCAGTGCTATGACATTATGAGACAAAATAGACTTCAAGACTACAAATATTACCAGAAAAAAAAATAGGTATGTTGCATAAAGATAAAAGGGTCAATTTATCAGGAAGAATTAATAGTCATAAATGTGTATGCATATAATAACAGAATCTCAAAATACAGGAAGCAAAACTTGGAGAACTACAGACCAAAGCATGTAAATCCATATCTCTGTTAAAGATTTTAACATCTCTCTGTAACTGATAAAACAAATCCAAAAAAAAGTCAATAAGGACATAAAAAATGTGAACAAGACTCTTAACCACCTTGAACTATTGATATTTATAGAACAATACAAAAATGACAAACTGTTCATTCTTTCAAATGCATAAGAAATGTTCACCAAGATTGATCATATGCTGAGATAAAATAAATGCCTTCAGGAATTTCCAGTAAATCAAATCTCACAGAGTATGTCTTCTAACAGTGATTAATTAGAAATCAGGAAAATTATATTAAAGAAAAAACGAATAAAAAGCAAAATGTTAAAAAAACAAATTATGGATATTAAACAACACAATTCTAAACAACCCACTGGTCAAAGAATAAATTCCAAGAGAAAGTTGAAAATATTTTGGACTGATTGGTAATTAAAATTCAACATATCAATAGCTGGGAGATGCAGCTAATGCAGTGTTTAGGGGGAAAGTTATTACTTCAGGTGCAAATGTTTTTTCTTTTAAAAGAAAAGAATTTTAATGTCAGTTACCTAAGTTTCCGCTTTATGAATCTAGATAAACGAGAGCAAATTAATATCTAAATAATAAAGATAAGAGAAGAAATATATGAAAAAGGAAACCAGCCATGTTGTTGTTCCAAAAAACCAAACCAAACCCGTTACTGTCGAGTCCATTCTGACTCATAGCAGCTCTATAGGACAAGGTAGAACTGCCCCATACAGTTTCCAAGGGGCACCTGGTGGATTTGAACTGTGGACCTATTGGTTAGCAGCTGTAGCTCTTAACCACTACACCGTCAGGGTTGTTAGGTGAAGTCAAGTCAGTTCTGATTCATAGCAACCTCCTGTCTAACAGAACAAAATGTTGCCTGATCCTGCACCACCCTCACAATAATAGGTATGTTTGAGTCTGTTGTTGCATCCACTGTGTCAATCCATCTCACTCAGGATCTTCCTCTTTTTCACTGACCCTCTTCTTTATTAAGCATGATGTCCTTCTCCAGCAATTGGTTCTTTCCGATAACGTTTCCAAAGTAAGGGAGACAAAGTCTCACCATACTCACTTCTAAGGAGCATTCTGATTGTACTTCTCTTCCAAGACAGATTTGTTTGTTCTTCTAGAAGTCCAGTTAAATAGAGCAAATCAAAAAGACAAAAGTTGGCTCTTTGAAATGAGGACCAAAATTGACAAATTCCTAGAAAGTCTGATCAAGTAAAACAGTTCATAATATAAAGTATAAAAATAGAGCTGTGTAAAAGTTGAACACATGAAAGTTAAGGCTACCTATTACAAAAGCACTGTGAATAATAAAGCATAAAATATTTCATAGACTCTTTGTTAACTTAAATATAACCAGTAAAAATTTTATTTGTTACTGAAGTGTCTTCATATAAAAATGAGTGCATAAATTCATGACACAGCTTAATTTTAACTATATATTTTTAACCAGTTTTATAGAATAAGACAAATCATTCCCCTCAATTGCTTATTATTATTTAAAAAATGATATTACCGACTTATTTATTTCTATATTGTGTGTACACAAGCTCTTAATTATTTCCTTGGGTGAAATTGCTAAGATGGAATGTACCGATATAAGGACTCAAATGCATATTGCCAGATTGCCAATGAAAGAAGACTGTAACTATGTAAACTTGCATTAGCACCATATGAGCATAATCATTTTCCTTTAATATTATCAACTTCGACTAATCAGTGGATTGGACACAGTCAAGGAAAGAATTGGTGAACTTGAAGATATGTCAATAGAAACTGCCAAAAATGAAATTCAAAGACAAAACAAGATTGCAAAAATAAGAACATAACACCCAAATAATATGAGACTTGAAACAGTGTAAAAAAAAAAACAATGTATAATTGGAATGTCAAAAGAAGAAGGAGCGAACAGGACAGAAGAAATATTTGAAGTAGTAATGAATGGCCAAAAATTTTCCCAAAATTCAGAAAACCTCGAAAGAAGCCAGAGCCTATGGTGTGTGGGGGGATGGGGATGGGGGACCTTATCTGTAAAGGAAGAAGATAAAAATTACAGTGGATTTCTCATCAGAAACCACCCAAACAAGAAGAGGCTGGAGTGAAATATTTAAAGTGTTGAAAGAAAAAAGAAAAAAAACCCTGTAACCTAGAACTCTATGTTTGGTGACGTGAAGAATAAATAGTGAAGGATAAATATAGACTCTTTCAGACCAAAAAAAAGGAAGAAATTCATAGCCAGCAGACCTGCTCTGCAAGAAATATTAAAATAAGGTCTTCAGGCAGAACCAAAATGATAAACAATATAGGTCAGAAACTTGCACCTACCTAGAAAACAACAATAACGATAAAAACAACAGGAAGACTGTCAGAGAAGAAATAAGTTAAAATAAATTATTTGTTTCCTTATTCTTAAATGACCTAAGATATAAGTATTTGTTTAAATTAAAAATAGTAACAATGAATTGGGTGATTATAGTGATAGACTCATTAAATGAAAGATAGAAATGACATAACTGGAATTAGCAGTACTCTGTAATAAGGTGTCTAGATTACATGCGACTTGATACAGACTTATTTGAAAGTGGAATTAT
>NW_004444099.1:5904070-5904961 GCF_000243295.1 Trichechus manatus latirostris | reverse complement strand
CGCATGCGTGTTAGTCGTAGAATTGTGCGTCATAGGGTTTTCAATGGCTGATTTTCTGGAAATAGATCTCCAGGCCTTTCTTCCAAGGCATCTATGGGTACCCTTGAACTTCCAACCTTTCAGTTAGTAGTCGATCGTGCTAACTACCCAAGAACTCCATAGGTACCTAGAGAGTATCAGAATTTGTGAGACGAAAAACAGATAAATCCACTTTAATTATTGGAAACTTCAACACCAGAACCATGAGAAAATAAAGCCACCCCCTTTGTGGTATTTTTGTTATTGCAGTCCCAGGAAACTAAGACACAGCCTTCTTAAGTCCATTCACACACTTCATCTTGGACATATGTCTTGACTAGGGACAGGACATTTGGAGAGCAGATTCCTGCATGATCAGGGAGGGGGAGACAGAAGTGCTAAACGGCAAATGGAGATCTTTTGTTTGTTTGAAAAAATAGGAATTCTGGGCACTTAAGAGACTTAGTGGAGCCCTGGCGGCATAATGGTTAAGAGCTCAGCTGCTAACCAAAAGGTCGGTAGTTCCAATCCACCAGCTGCTGCTTGGAAACCCTATGGGGCAGTTCTACTCTGTCCTATAGGGTCTCTATGAGTTGGAATCAACTCCACAGTAATGGGTTTGGGTTTTTGTGTGTTTGATGAGACTCAACATCTGAAAATTCTCACAGAATTACTTCTGCTCAGTAAAAGGCAAACAGTGTCATTTTGGTGTCTGGTGAATGGGTTTTATAAAATGCAATTGCCCAAGATTTCTGTTTATATTCTGTGCATGTATTTAGTTCTTGATGTATGCATGAAATATGATTTTCTGTTAATTATACCTCTTAATATGCTTTTGAGGCAAGAATACTTGCTCTAAATTTAAGATATTCC
>NW_004444099.1:5901914-5903182 GCF_000243295.1 Trichechus manatus latirostris | reverse complement strand
CACATCCTCTAACTGGCATTAACAGGGGCAGGAAAATAAACTCCATCCCTGTACGAGAGGATTGCAAAGTTATACAGCGTAGGACATGGAGAGTATTATCCTAATACAGGGAGAGTGTGGAAAGTGGCAAATAATAATTCAATCTATCACAAATGGCCGAATCTCAGTCCTCATCTTACTCTTTTTTATTTTATTTTATTTTTTTTCACTGAGATTCCTCATTCTTTTTGTTTTCTTTCTAACTCAATGGCTGGTCCTTTGCTGGCTTCTTCATATCCTGCCCTTCCCCCTTTTTTTTAAAACATCTCCCTTTGTTCTAAACATTGGATGAACTCCGAGCTAGGTTTTTGGACCTCTTCTCTAAATCATCTCACACTATCTCATGCTTTGAAATACTATCAATATGCTAAAAACTCCCCAAACTATATCTTTACCCTAACTCTCTCTTAAACTATGAACTTGTATAGCAGACTACCAACTTGGATTAGAAATCCAAGGAACATCTTAACTTTAACATGTCCAATAATGAACTTAAGATTTCTGTTTCCTCACTGATTTTCACCACCCAATATCTTCCTCCTGCACTATAAATCACAACTTTATTCTTCTGCCTTCTAAGTCCAAAACCTTGGGGATCCTTCTTTCTCTTATCAACAAATATTCCTGCTTCCACTTTTACCACTAGAGTCCACTATCACTATAGCAGCCAGATTGACTCTTTGCAGTAGAAATCAGATCATGTCCACTCTAAACCCTCTAGTTGCTTTCCATCTCACGCAGAGGCCAAAGCCCTACAAATAGCCTCTAAAGCTATTCATCTCCTACAACTCTCCAGCTTGCTCATTCTGCTCCAACTACAATGGCCTCTGCTTTCTCTAAAAATGCCAGGCAGGCTCCCACCTTCCTTTGTCCTTGCTATTCCGTTTGTCTCCATCATTTTTTCACCGTATAGCTGCATGATTCATTCCGATACTGGAAGAGGCTGCATAGGCCCGGCTCACTATTGTTTACTCGCCCATTGCTAACCGCCACCTTGTTTCATGATTTTTTTCTTTTCTCCAGTCTCTACAAAAAGGTTTAAGATTAACCGATGTTCCTCCCTGGAGGGTAGAAAACAAGTGATAATGATCTAAGAATGGAAAACCAAACAAAGCATCCATCTTGTGACAAGAGTAAGCAGGATGTCGCCAGATAAGCCCCAAAGATGTCGCCAGATAACCTCTAAGAATACCAGTGGAAGGTTAACTCATCTAAGACATCACCCCCTC
>NW_004444099.1:5879414-5901288 GCF_000243295.1 Trichechus manatus latirostris | reverse complement strand
AATTTGAACTTGTCATTTCGTTTCTCTAAGCTGTCTAGAGCTATTAGTTTCAGCCAAGTCACTCCATAGGCCTTATGTTTTTTGTGTATGTCCTGCATATTCTCTTATAGTATCGGCAACTCCTTCCCATCAATTCTCAGTGCTTGGCCTTCCCTAGACCCTTCTTTCCAGTGATGAGAGTGATAATTTTATTAACTATTTCACCTTTCAAGCCATAAGCTGCCAGATCCAATTTTCTTAATACTAACTAGACTACTTTTCATTCTCATCTAGGCCAGTGACCAATGCTAGATTTCACCCTCTTAAGACTGTTGCCTGCAACTCACTCTCTGGCATAATGTTTCCAAATTCATGGTTTTAAGGATAGACAAGACTAACCAGCTCTGACTAATTTAAACTGAAAGGGAACATATCTCAAAAGTACGAGGCTGCTGTAATAATTTGGGGGAAATTTTAGAGCAAGGCTCATGCAAAGAGTAGGAGACAATAGAGACCAAGAGGTCAGTTCAACCAAAATCATGCTTTGGAGGCAAATAATGGAATGTTTCCCAAACACACAATGGATTTCAGGTTCTTTGCAGTGAAAAAGAGAAAAAGTGAAATGTTTACTATTCCAATTGTTTTGCTTCTCTCCTCCCTCCTTTCTAACCAACTGGTTATCCCTGTTAGAAGGCTGATATTAGTGTCCCTTTTTTTATTAGATCAAGTAAAGTCGAGTAAGTTGTTGTTATTTAAATTCTTTGAATTTCCTTAGGAGTTAGTATAATATCAGGAATCTTGAAACGTAAAAATTCTAGGACTTGAATTAGCAAATCTAATTTTTGGGTGTCTGGAAATGTCTCAGGGTCTACATGAAAGATGATATCTACTTTTGAAACTTACACCACAGCTTAGTAACTTTCCTCTCCATTTTGCTCATTTTCAATTATATTTCTCCTTTTGAGGCATAAATATGCACCATGCTAAATAAAGTTTATAAGTTTTTCAAGTAAAATAATAAATTACCTTTTTAAAAAAATTCCAGTGTCATTGATTTCATCATGGTATATATTACTCAGAGTGTCCCTTAAATTAAAAAAAAAAAAAAAGCAAGTGCAAAGCTGACGCGATATAACTATCTTAAACTTCATAAATCTGACTGACATTTTGCAATGAGACTAACACTGTGTTTCTGGGTCAAAGTTAAATACTAGTAACACTTCTTTTATTTATGGAGGAAGGAAAAGATAACACTGCCATATGCTTTAATCATTTACGTGAGTTTCTTAACAAAAATTTGGAAGACCTCAGGCCCAGGCTGTGTTGGCTGCCGAGCATTCAATTGCAGCTGCATGCTTCCTAACTGAGCTGAAAGCAGCACACATCTACATTTCCATTTCAATCTCCTAAGCTCCATAACTTAGAGTTGCATTTTGAGTAATTCTATAGTGGGGCAAATGCGATGGATAGTCTAGAAATACTAATAATTTGGTCTGAACATCAGGTTGAAATTTACTTAATAATATTTGAGAAAAATATTTCATCTAGAAATAAATGAGACAAAAATAACGTGATAACTGATATAACTGAAGCATTGACAATAATTTCTACTCAGACTGTGTGTACATGGAAAGGTAATGTTTTAAACCGATTGATTATGCTGGTAATTCTTATTAAATAAGCCTTTTTTTTTAATTTGGATAAATGGAACTTTTTTTAGTTTTGAGTGTAATAGTAATTCCCTCTGTTTCCTAGTTATTTTTTAAGTTACTTTTATATAATAAGAGAAAAACAACAACACATAAGCCTTAATAGATGGACTCACTCTGCTATGAAACATATTAATACATTAACCAAAGCCAATGTATCTGATTGAAACAATTAGTAGCTAAGAGTTTAAAACTGGTTTCATATGTTTTGCTTTTATTTTGGATTGTTTTTATGGGTTTGGTGAAAGGACATAGGATATAGTTATTTTAAGAATGTGAATGTATGTCAGATTTAATATGTAGAGATATAAGATCCTTTTTATTTTAAAATAATTATCCATAATTCAACCACTCTAACTTACTCAAGGTTTATAACATTTCTCCATAAATACATATGTATTAATGTGTATAGGGAACACATAGTGACAATAATAAATACTAGCATATTCACTCAATGTTGCTTATATCTTAAATATTTTCTATGTTTGAACAACACCCTCCTAATTATTCCCTTCATGGTTACCTAATAATCTATCTTGGTGCTAAATTGTAATATATTAAACCATATCTCTATAATTTTTTAAGTTTCTCAAAATAGTTTGTTATTAATGGAAAATGTTTTCTTGAATTATTTCCTCTGGATAGTTTCTTAGATGTGGAATTATTGGTATGTAGTGACATTTTCCTGATCCTTTCTGTGCATCATAATTGCATTTGATACACGTTTTATCATTTTGCAGTGTTACCTAAACAGGATGTGTATGTAACATTAGGTTTTATCATTAAATATATTAGGTGTGAAATTATTTCTCAAGTGGAATTTTTCATTTTTCACGCAAGCCTAGTCCTGCTTTGTCCAGCCTCTTCTGTTCTTATCATGAGGAGTTTCTAACTGGATTGGAGCACAGCTAATAGTGTACAGGGTGATTGTATTTTAAACTTAAGATACCATGCTCTGCTCTTTTTCTTACAATCCTTCTTCCTATGCTTTTTGCATGGATCTCTCTGTTCCAGTTTCATGTGGCTGTTAGTGTGTGTGAACTCAGAGTGCCTCTTGAGAACCAGCCATATTTTCCTCTCTCCACTGTATATCTCAGCATTGTGTTCCAAATATTTAAATTGGGGTGGAGAAGGAAGAAATAGAACGGCTTAGAACTTGGTTATAAGTCATGAGCTTGAATTTACCTTTTACCATGAATTGAATGAATATTTGAATGCATTAATGAATGAATAAATAAAGAAAAAATGAATGAATTAATATATTAATTCAGTTCAACTAGGGCAATACAAAGATCTAATTCATTTCAGGGCTCCTTATATTTTATTAGCAAACCATTGTCTCAGCAGTATAGATTTTTGTAGTATTAGCCCCCGGGTTTATTAAAAACTATATATCTGTAAAGACTAAATCCCACTGACACTCGGCTTGAACAATGTGACTTGCTTTGGACCTGGGACAACACTGTATGTGCTTTGTTGCTTGCCTCCCTTCGCTGGTTCTGTGAAAACTGTGATCACCCATGTGAATAAGCCCAGCCTAGCCTGCTGGTGATGACGCCAGGTTACAGCCAGCACCAATCTCCAGTTCATTCTAGACAAACCACCCCCCAGCTGACTGACGGTGAAAGTGTAAGCCCAAGCAACACCAGCAGCAAAACCATTCAACTGATTTAGGCCCATACCAACAACGCACAGAACTGTGAGCTAATATATGATTCTTGTTTTCAACCATTAAGTTTTGAGATGATTTTGTTACACTGCACAGGCTAACAAAACACCCAGCTGTAAGAAGTTTGTTTCAAAAATACTGCAGTAGCTGAAGTGTTAGGATTAGTCCCTGGTGGTAAAAAGAGTTAATGCAGTCAGCTGCCAATCAAAAGGTTGGAGATTTGAGTCCACCTAGAAGTGCCTTGGAAGAAAGGCCTGGCAATCTATTTCCAAAAAATCAGCGATTGAAAACCATGTGGAGTGCAGTTCTGCTCTGAAACACACAGGGTTTCCCTGCATCATAGATGACTTAATGACAACTTGTTACAGTGTGAGGATTACCAGCTGATGTTATTTATTATTCTGTAGTGGCTAATGTTGCTAGATTTCAGTCTCTTTATATTTACTTCTTTATAGTCTTGCTTTTAGAGAAATCCTGAAAAAAATTTCAGGAGTACTGCCAGCAATGAGGCACTTTTGAATGAGAAATTTATTCTTTGTGTTCTCATGGGTTCTGTTGCCTTTAGCAAACCAATATGTTAGCTAACAGAAAAGAATAACTCTATGCATTATGTAGACTCTCAGCAGGATGTTATTCTATGTAGGTGTTTCTGTGATTGTGATAAATTAGGGAACCTACGGTATTTAATGGATATGACAACTGGATTTGCTCTGTTATGTTTATGTAAATTCTGTATGTCAGAATGCAGCAATAATCAGTATTTGATCTAAGGTATATTATATTTTATCTTAGATTTATGCCATTTATTTTTCATATTCTTAGCTAAAATCTTAAAGGCAATGTTAACAATTATTTTTAATTAAAGTATGTTCATTTATAGGTGCATCATCTAGCCATTCACAGCTACATAAAGTAGTCATCTACCAAAGAATTCTCTCATAGTCTATAACTTCCCAACACAACAAAATAAAATAAGGCCAAGTGAAAACCCAGTCGTGTGGAGAAATTATTTCCTCAGAGAATTGTTGCAACTGTGATTTTTTGAATAGTTGAATAGCATTAAATCGTAACTAGAAAAAAATGTGGTGTTGAGAGATTAATTCTCATTTTGACATGGTAAATGGATTCCAAGGTGTTGAAGTTTGTTTCCAGTCCGTCAACGACGTTTATTGAGTGCCTGCTCAGCCCGGAGCGCTACCCTGAGTTCCGTGAATAAGAGCATTTATCACACAATTTCATGATAGAAGGTTTTAGAACTCAACTGTTTCCCATGGTGATTTTACATTTCTCCTAATCTCTCCATATGCTTCATGTTCCATCTTATCCTCCTAGACTTACCCTCTACTCTTTCTAAGCGAAACATTACTTCAAATTAATGGTGCTTCAATTATAGATATCTCTAGTCCCTTTTAAATTCTGCTTAAGCAGTGTGTTAAATCAATTAAAAAGAGATAAGATAGACTGTGCATATGAAGATGAAGACAATCTAGAAGATGCTAGGAAGTTTAAAATTCTTTAACATATGTTATATGAAAGTTAAATGGTACTGATGTTGCATAGAGACTCATTTTCCATCATGTCATCGTTCATTTTATGGATATGTATGAATTTCACCATTAATTATAAATATATGATATGATCACTCTTCTACACCCATCCTACCAGGTGGGTGGTCCCACCTCACATCACACAAGAACTCAGTAAAGTTTGCCTCTTGGTCCAGAGCCCATATACCTGCTAATGGTCAAGAGGCATTTCCATGAAATAATCATAAAAGGAAATGCTTCATTTTTCCACAATCCCATTCAGACATTTTCTGATGGGAGAGAAAGGGTGATTTTATTGTCATTAATGCTCCTTTCATAATCATGTGTATGGTTTCATAAAAGGTGATATTTACTAGGTGCCTTACTAATATATAACCATTAGGAATTTTAAGATATATTCGAGAAAAAGAAAACAATAGAAGTGTTGCATCTTTCCCTCTTTCGAAGTTGATACTTTCTGGCTTCCACCTCAAGTATGTCTTGTTTAAAGATCAAGAGCAGATTTTTTCTTACAAGATTATTAATAATTGCTCCTTCTTGAATAAAACTTTCTCTTAAATTAAGCTTTACTTTTCAGATGTATTAAATGACTGGGAATCTTCTTTATTTTATTATTTTGCGATATTAAATTTGTGGTCAAATATTCTCATACTGTGATAAATTCACCTTTATAATCCAAAAATGTTTATTGGTTTTGAATAATGTAACTTAAATCCTGGATCTGAAAAGTCTATAATTAATTCTTTCTTAGTCTCCTTACATCAAAAGTATATTAACAATCATTTTAATAATTTATTCTCACTTCTTGTAGTCTGTACAATTGAATATTACTTTTGTATTTAACATATTTATACATCTAGGTATTAGAACATACTTGGAAAAATAAAATGATTCACTCATTTGACAAATAATTGTTCAGCATCTACTACAAACTCACCACTTTTACTATTTCAGCAAGAAAACATGCCATTGCTTTCTCTTTTTCTATCACAGATACATATTACCAACATCGATAATGCAAACAACAGGGACTTGCATTCATCCAAACAGATTATTTGTAAAATAAAAATTCAGCATATTTTTTCTAAAATAGGTTGTCTCAAACTGTGTTATTAATGTGAGCCTACAGCTTATTCACATTTTATTTAAAACGTAAGAATAATTGCTCTTATCTACTTGAAATCAACAAATTGATCCGAGGATAAAATATGTAATGTAATCATTTGATTTGGCCTGGCTGTGCATAACATTTAAATGGTCACACAAATGTAAATGTTGCTATTGGGGTTCAACTTTGGCACCTATGGGAAGAATCAATGTTTGAAAGGCTTGTTTATGGTTGCAGGAAAAAATGTAAATGTGAAATACCTTAGCAATATAAAGGGTGGATGACAGAAATTAGAAGGTGGAAGACAGATATAAAGAGCAAGAAGAATTGATAGAAGTACTAACATTTTTTATTTTCCAGCGTGGGGATCTAGTGAGTTAAGAGATACTGTCATAAATTGATGGGACAATTAATAAGATTATACACAAATACACACTTTTCTCAAGGTGCAAAATTAACCTACATAAAACTAAACATAGTATAATTACTGACTATGGAGGATATTAGGGGAAAATGGGGCAGTTTGACTCAGGATTATCTCTATCTTCAATTTTTGTTAAAGTTGATAAACTAAGAAATGGAGATGTTAACATATGATGTAGAGTTATACAGGGACAGAAATATTAAAAAGAGAGATTGAAGGAGTTGCTGCTGGGGAATGGAACTGGAAATAGGTTGGGGTGGGCTATGGTATTTGATATGATACCATCTGTATTTATTACTTTGATACATTTTTTAAAATAAATAAGCTCAATTAATATTAGCATTAAAGCATATTTGCATAGTTTTACTTTCCTTAAATTCTTTCTTTCCTCAAATTTTCCCAATCCTTTCTTCCCACCAACATAAACATGCAATATGAATTTGTCATATGATTGATTGTTAGAAATATTAGTATCAACAAAACTTGGATGCATCATTCAAGTTCTCTTGCATTCTGACTAAAGTAAGTACTGTAGACTTATTTGAGGTGGTTATAATAATATTCCTAGGAAAGGAGAGATTGATCCATCTCAATTATCTCTCTAGAGAGTAGCATTTTATTTAAGTACTTGCTATTACTCTCTTCTGAATGATTATCCTTCTGGCAAGCACACTCTAACTCAAGCAGTTTCAAAATAAGATCTTATTTCCCATAAGGGTACTAGAAGATATTTCCAAAGGACTAAGAAGCCACTGCTTCCTAATGTCATTTTTATGTGGCAAACTTACTAATAAAACATTATTTATTGGAGCTAAATTATAATCAATTTTAAGGTATACTATTATTTTATGTACCACTAAGAAAGACAAGAAGGCATTGAGTAAACTTTGAGATGTTATTGACTGTGAGACACATTGTAATTTAATAGAATATGAAAGTTAAAAATATAAATCTTAAATATGGCATTACAAAATACTGTACCTAGAAAATTCTCGCCAGATATTTTAAAACAGCACTGACCAGTAGAAAATACAGCCACAAATGTTAACCATATATGTAATTTTAAGTTTCCCATAAGCCACTTTTAAAAAAGTAGAAATATATGTGTAAAATTAATTTTTATGATATATTCTACTTAATATATCCAAAATATTATCCTCACAATGTGCATACAATATAAAATTATTAATGAGATATTTTACATCCCATTTTTGAAATTTGATGTGTACATTATGTCATCTCACTTGGGACTAGCCATATTTCACATGCTTGTAGCCACAAATGGCTAGTAGCTAACCTATTGGACAGCACACAGAAAGTTCTATTAAACAGTATTTGTCTACTTCGGGAAATGGAAATAAGAAAGACATTGGTAATAAAGTATGATAAATGGTGCACAAAGTAGAGGCAACTAACTCAGCTTTTGGTGTTAGGAATATTCTTAGTGACCTCCTCCCATTCCTCATATATGATACATAAGCAGGAAAGCTCTGAGTAATTTTGGGATTTTGACATATATGATCATTGGTGTAAACATTTTTACTTCAAATTATTATTGACAATGATAACTTACATTGATGAATCTAATTAATTTCCTGATATAAACCATTTTTGCTGAATTAAGCACTAAGGTACTAGAAAAACAATGTATAAGCACAACTTATATCAATGCTTCAAAAATGGTTTTGCTTAAAATGTGCAGAGAAATTCAGCTCTAGTATGATTAAGTTTGTCCTTTATATCTGTCTGAAATATTGTGGCAAAAGAAATATAATATTTATGATGTTCCTCATAAAAGTTTTTCTAATATATATGTGTAAATGTGTGTGTTTATATTTAAGCTCTAACAAATAGATTCTAGAAACCAATCTTAGAAGCAAAGATAATACAAAGACTTGGCAAAATCAGTTCCTATGGTGTCTATTAAAAGTGCACTTATCTAAATTATTGAGATGATTGTCAAACCTCATGGTTTTTCCTGTTCTTAGTGAAAGCAATGCACTTAAGTCGAGGCTGATACACCTCTCTTATTTCCTTCACTGAGAGGAGTTATCTATGACTGTTATGACCATAAAAATGAAGAAAATTTCATTGAACTCTTAATCTTTTCATCAAACTTTTGTCTGATTCTCTAAATTTCAAAAATAGGGCAGATGATTCTTGTTTCATACTCCTTACTCAGAGTACCTTTAGATCACGGAAGTGGAATTGCTAAATACCGTGTTAAGCAATATTTCCCTTTGCGAGAAAGAGGCCCCTCCAACAAGGACAAGAGAAAAAATAAGGGAAAAATTACGAACTGAAATAGAGAAAGAAATGAAGGGAAAAAAAAGAGAGAGGAGTAGAATTGAGGAGAGCAAAGAGAAGAAAGAGCAGCAGCACATACTTTGAATGGGGTGACTGGGGGGGTAGATGGTTAACTCTGGGCTTCCTTGAGACTTTGAGTCCTCAAAGTCTCAACAGCTCCAGAAGGATAACTGGCCCATTATATTGGGATGGTCCCAAAAAAGATACTGGACGAAAGGTTTTTACAGTTTTAGACTGTGAGTAAAAAGAATGCTGCTGTCATTTTTCTATCCAGCACTACTTCTAACCTCTTATTCAATAACTCAATAACTCGTTACTTCAGTCATTAATCTCTCATGTGGAACATGGCTATTTGCTTGCAGAAAAATACAAAGAAACTGCATCATTGAATTTCTATCATCTATTATGGATGTAATATTTTCAAATAATTCCAGAAGGCTAGTTAAACATGACCTCCTCTAACTGAATCAGCAGTGAGTATTTGTTATCAAATTTCGCTTCCCAGGCAGGGTTTTCATAGCATTCCTTTAATAGCTTCCATTCTTTTTCCTACTCCTGCGATTAAATTTACTTATTATATTTTTCAACAAAATGATCATTGGCAGAGCTTGAAGAAAGAAAAGATGCAAAATATAAAGGAATTGAAATGTTGATATTTAAAAACCTTTTTTATTCGGAATTAAAATCACTTACAGAAAACTACATACAATCTAAATCCACAGAGCAAAGAAATATTATACAGTTACTATCTCTGTAACTACTTGCAAAGTCAAGAAAGAAAATTATGTGCACCCGGAGAAATCCATCCCAATCACAAACTGCTCCTTCTCTTCTAAAAGCAACCAGTATCTTCAATTTAAAGGTAATCACCCCCTCCCTCTCTTTGTAGTGTTAGTACCCAAAACATAAATAAATGGGATAGTTCAGTTTTGTCTATTTTTGAACATTATGTGAATGGAACCACACATTATATATTAGTTTGGGTCTGGCTGCTCTTGCAAAATACTATGCTAGAGAGATTCGTCTATGTTATTGTGTCTAGCTACAGTTCCATTGTTATAAAATATTTCAGTATATAAATATACCACAATTTATACACCATTTTTCCTTTCACTGGGTGTTTGAGTAATTTCCAGGTTAGGGCTTTTATGATCAACACTGCTATAAATATTCTTGCACACGTCTCCTAGTTCATCTACGAATACATTCCTGTTGTATATATACCTACGAGGAGAATTGCTGGTTTTGCATATCTTTAAATTACTAGATAATGTCAAACTTCTTTCCAAAGAAGTTATATGAACTTACATTCCTCAAAACAATGGTGTCAGTTTTTGTTTCTCTACACGTGCACAAATACTTGAAATTTAATTTTATCCCTTCTTTTGAGTGCAATTCACTGGCGCTTTAATCGACTTTTCCTTAATCGCCCATGAAATTGAGCAACTTTTCATTTGTTTATTACATATTTAAATTTCTTCTTTATTCAGATTTCTTCTCTGTTTTATTTTTGTTTTTTTTGTGTATTTATATATTTTTTATTGATTTGTAGTTCTTTAAATTTTCTGGTTATAAGTTCTTTGTTTGTTATACAGGTTTCAATTATTGTTTCAGAATTTGACTCACTTTTTCATGGCCAAAGGTTTTTAATTTTAATATATTTTATGATTGGTGCTTTTTCTGTCTTGTTTAAAATGTTTACATACCCTGAAGTCATTAATATTTTTTTCTATATTAACTTCCAGATCCTTTAGTGTTTTACTTTTCATATTTTGCTGTATATCCACCTGGAAATTATTTTTGAATCCTGTGAGATGGGAGTCATCATTTTTTTTTTTTTTTTTTCAAATCCAACAACCAATCAATTGCCACGGAGTCAATTCCAGCTCATAGTGATTCTATAGTTGTCTCAGTACCACTTATTAAAAAGATTGCACGTCTCCGCTTCTCAGTAGTGGAGCCATTGTCTTAAATCAGAAGTCCATATATGCATGGTCTCTTTCAGGAATCTGAACTTGGTTCCATTGCCTTATTTGAATGTCTTTATAACAATGTCATAATATGCCAACAGCTGTAACTTTACATTAAGTAATTCTATCTGTAGATCAAGGCTTGCACATTGTTCTTCCTAAAAGGAATCTTGGCTAATTCTGGCCTTTCAATTTTCATAAATAAATTAAATTAGTTTAACAAAATCTCTTATGATTTTAAACTATGTATCAGTTTGGGAGGAATTGACATCTTTAGAAATGAGTCTTCCTGTCCTGACCACAGCATAACTCTCCATTAATTTAGATATTTTAAAATTTCTCTAATAATACTTTATAGCCTTCCAAAGAGGTGATATATTACTTCTGTTTTATTTATTCTTAGATACCTTATGTCCTGATAATATTTTGAATGGCATTTTATATATTTCATTTTCAACAGTTATTACAATAGACTAATTCAATGTATGTTTACTTTCAGTCACTACTTTGAAAGAAGTCATATTAATTCGAAAAATTATTATGAGTATTCTTTTGGATTTGGTACAAAATCTTATTATTTTGCAAAAGTAAAATATTGTTACTTCTTTTGCAATCTCTCTCTCTCTCTTTTTCCCTTCTTAGATTGCTTTACTACCTAAGATCTCCAGCATTATATAAAATAAACAAGACTAAAAATATTGACAGAGAACTGAAGGCCCAGTTGTAAGTACAATCTGAGAACTGTAAATTTATATTAGCACCAGTTTATGTGTTGTTGCATTTCTCTGGTTCACTTGAAATTCCAAGCAAAAGAGCAAAGTGGAAACATGTGACTGATTCCAGACTGAGGATTTGCAAGAACAGACTGATGAAATAAGGATGATGGCAAAAGAGTACTTTGGGTGGCCCCCCGTGGAATGCTGGCTTCACAGGAAAGCGAGTGTTCTCATTGAACATAAGCATAAAGAAGAGCATAAGCTGACTGAGAGGAAGGGAAGATACAGAGGAGATCCTGATGGTAATGAATGGTTTGATATTGGTTCTACAGCGAGAAACTTTAAAGGAGATGGAGTTGTGTTTAGAAAGTAATGTTATCCAAGTGTATAGATTAAGAAGTAAAGCACTTCTGAATAATTTATGGTTAAGAGAAAATCTCCTGAATTTGAATATGAATCAAATTCTAGTTCCCTGTGTATTTGAGTTGAATAATTGAGTCAATGATAATTTTAGAACCCTATCTCCATTGCTTACCCTTTAGTTACTATTGACTTAACTAACTGTATACCAGCCACTTTTTATGCCTCTGGACCTCTTCAAAAAAACACACGCATTACTGTTGAGTCAATTCCAACTCATAGCAACCTCTTAAAAAAAAAACCCAAAAACCCATTGCCATTGAGTTGATTCTGACTCATAGAGACCCTATAGGACAGAGTAGAGCTGGCCCATACGGTTTTCAAGGAGCACCTGGTGGACTTGAACTGCTGACCTTTTGGTTATCAACTGTAGCTCTTAACCACTACACCACCAGGGTTTCCAGCAACCTCTTAGGCAGTATTCACTCTGGTTTTAATGCATTTAGGGTCAAGATGGGTCCCTTTTGGAATGCATGAAGCTCAGCAGACCAGAGTTGGAGCCTCATTGTTGTGTACGTTGAGCATTCTATTAGGTGATGCTTCCTCGATATGTTAGTTTTGTAAACTTTTGCCAAATTTTGCCTTTTTTTCCTTTGTTTCTAGGTAAAGACTAGTTTTGCTCCTGGTTAAGAAAGAGTAGCTTGCTGCAGATACATTTTTCTACTGAGAACATCTTGAAAAGTTAGATAAAATTTAAAACCAAACAGAACAAAGAAAAACTTTTAAAGGCAATAAAAAATGAATGTGGAAACCAGGGGTTAAGAAGATAAATTCCAGAATAGGGGATCTTGGAAAGATGAACCAATGTTCTTCAGCTTCCTTTTCTTGTCAGTGTATTTGCCAATTCTGGTTACAAGGCAAGGAACTCAGATTCTGGGTAAATAGCTTAGATGGAAGGCCACAGTTGGAAGTGGAAGACCTACACAACAAGTAAGAATACCCCGTGGTTTTTTATCCTTAACAGAGGATAGAGAGGACTCTCTTTGAAAGAAAATAACAGTACCTAGAGCCTCTGAAAATTTTCACTGAAAGTATTCGGAATTCAATAAAAGAAAGTAACAGGAATGACAAGAGAAAAGACACAATGACCGGCAGCCAAGAGGAAAAAGAAAAAAAGAAGAGATATAGACCAAAAGGTTATTTAGAAATGAGTTAAATGAAACAGACTTAAAAAATAAATAAATATTGTATTCAAGGAAATATAAGAAAAGGGAAGAATTTCACTAGAGAATTAAATTTAAAAAAGAAAATCACATGGAAATTCTGGAATTGAAATTTCTGATAACTGAAATTGTGATCACAATAAATAGTTTTAGAGCATGTTAGATAGAGGAGAAGACAGGATTATTGAAAATGATGATAGGCCGGTTGAGAATACTCAGACGGAAATACTGAAAAATCAAAAAGAAAAATACCGGAAAGAATGGAAGGGTCACATTCACCATAGGGAAAAAGTATGACTTAGGTATAATCAGATTCTGAGATGAAAATATGTGTCGAATAAGACAGAAACAATATATGAATAGAAAATGGCCTAGAATTTTCCAAAGATAATGAAAGACATCAAGTCAACAATGAAAGAAACTCTGAATTGCAAACAGGATAAATACAAAGAAAACTTAGATAAATTATAGCAAAACTGCTAGAAACTGAGAGACTGAGAGAAAGAGAGAGAGAATTTTCAAAGCATCTAGAGGAAAAAAAAGACATATTTTCTTTCAATGGGCAATGATAAAGCTAACAGCTGGCTTCTTAATAGAAACGATAGATGTAAGAAGAAAAACAGAATAACAAGTTAATATTCTTAAAAACACTGCCATCTTAAAATTCTATAACCAGTGAAAATATCTTTCTAAAATGAAGGTGAAATAAATACATTTTCAGACAAAGAAAAAAAGATTCATCACCAGCAGCTTCACATAAATGAAATAATAAATAATATCCTTCAGACAAAGGGACATATCTCAGAAAACCAAGGAATTCAGGGAGGAATGACATACAGTAGAAAGCATAAATATTTGGGTATATGGTAATAAATATTGCCTCTTCAAATAATTGTTAAGCATTTGGCTGCTAACCAAAAGGTTGGCAGCTCGAACTCACCAGCCGCTCCTTGGAAACCCTATGGGGCAATTCTACTCTGTCCTATAGGGTTGCTACGAGTCTGAATCTACTTGACGGCAATGGGTTTAGTTTTTTGATTTTGTTCAAATCATAATACTAATAGTGTATTTTAGGAAATTCATATAAACAATAACATAATAAGATTTAAAATGTTTTAGAGACCTAGTATTGTCAAAGTATTAGTATATATTATATTGGACTGTGAAAAGGTAGGGTGTATGTTGTGATCTCTAGGGGAAAGATAGCGATAGGTAGAGTCAACTCCAACTCACGACAACCTTATGTACAACAGAAGGAAATGTTGCCCGGTCCTGCATCATTCTCAGGACTACCAGCATGTTGAAGTCCATTGTCCTGGCTATTGTGCCAACCCATCTCACAAAGGGTCTTCCTCGTCCTCTCTGGCCCTCTACTTCACCAAACACAAAGTCTTCCTCCAGAGATTGAGTCCTCCTGATGAAGTGTTCAAAGCTGACATATATATTCAGGTGTTTTTACGAGCCCTTAACCTGTATTAACTCCTTTATCCTATTAGATAGGTATGGTTGTTATCTCTATTTCTTTCATAGTTGAGGAAATTGAGTCACAAAGAGGTTAAGTAACTTGCCCAAGGTCTCAGAAGTAGTAAATGGCAAAGCCTAGCTTTGAATCCAGGCAGTCTGACTCAAGACTCCATGCTCTTTACCATTATGCTACACTGCTGTGCACTTTGTGCTCATTAGGACAGTTTGGAAACCAGATGCTTATGGACATTAAGATTTAGAGAGAGCAAACATTATTTTGCCTGATTTGCAGAAAAGGAAACTGAAGACCAGACTATTTAAATTATTTTTAGAGATCATGCAAAAATAAAGAGTGGAGTCAGGATTGGAACCTAGATTTTCAGACAGAATCTAGTGCTTTTTCTATGAGCCATACTATGAGTCTAGGGACATTATTTCACACTGCTCAGGAAAGTTAGGTGAATCTTGAAGGTTTTCTCTAAAATTTGCTTTTAGACACCTAAAAGTAACCTGCCCTAGATTCTTCCTCCTCCCCACCAAAAGCTAAAACTCCTTAAAGCTATTCGTGTCACAAAATCAAGTAGATTGCTCAAGCTATCTGCTTGTTTTTCCTCCTATCTCCATCACAAGTTGACTTTCCTCTCTCCCTGTATCTTTGTGATTTAAATTGTAGCATAATTTCCGCTAATCCTTAGAAAAGTTAATTGATTTAGCAGGAAGGCTATGGAAGTAAGGACACTGCCCCTTTGTCCTTGTCCATGCAGCCCTGAAGGTCAGCTGGAGAGGGTCCCTGCATCCTGGCCATTCTCTTCTCTTGCTATCTCCTGGGTAGTGGTGGTATGTCTGAACTACCTCTTCTGTATAAGGTAAATAATACATGCTCTTTATAGCAGTGAGTGGAGTCCCATGGGTGCAGTCAATGGCTTCATACATTTTCCCTGGGTATGCCAGAACATCATTCAGGGTGGATGCTCTTGGTGCATGTAGCATGACTGATAGTTTTAATGCCCTGATCTTTATGGGTCCACAAAGTCATATGAATAAATAATTCTCTTAACTGCCAGGACTCCCTTGGTAATCACTGAATGTGGCCTTCTGGGTCTTTGCCAATTGCCCTACAACTATATAAGAAGCTACTTATTTTGAAATAATTCAGGCTATGGGGAAGGTTAATTTATTTTGTCTGTTTGTTTTCTTTTCCTTTCTTTTCCTCCTTCCCTCCATCCCTTCCTTCCTTTTTATATTTTGTTCCTGTTGAAACATGATCCTTGAAGCTAAAACGTATCTTTCAATGTGAAGGCTGGAACTGAAGATAACTTTGCCCACTAAAAATGAACTGTAATGAAGATGCTTAAGGGATACAGCTAAAGAAAAAAAATTCACCAAAGAAGTTCTTAAATTAAAATAGAAACCAAAAAGCTCAGTTTGTAAACTTAAGCATTTTATGGTTTTTATACAATTTAAAGGTGAAATTAATTTTCTGGAATGTGGCTCATTAACATTTTTATTGTTTGTAATATTTTAAAATAATATTGTTATGTACCATTGAATAAAATTAATAGTGCATTAAAATGGTTTCACCTTAAATCGGCGACAGTTTGCTGTAACTAGGATTTTCATTTCTCTAATGACTTTTTTCTCTGCGTTTTTTAAAAAAAAGCTGCTATATTAAAATGATGTATGAGGGCAAAAGGAAATTTATGATCTAAACTTGCTGCAAATCATTTATATTGATCTGTTTTGTTTCCATTCTGCTGAAGCTAATGGAAATCATTTGTCACCTGACTTATCCCAAGTGACTTCAAAAAAAACAAAACAAAACACTGTACCATTTATCAGACCTGCTGAAGGTCTGGTACAAGTATGCTTATGTCACAATCACCAAGATACATTCAATTTCTAGGGAAGTAGTGAATATTAGGCTATAGTGTTCACAGACTTAAATAAACTGGATATTGATATGAACAAATATATAACACATTCTAATGAAACAGTGAATAGGAAACTTACTTTAGGCAGTAGAACATTTTGCTGATGAGTAATATTTTAATTTATGTTTCAAGGGCCAACATTAAAATATAACTAGGTGGTATCAACTCTGGTAATGTTATATACATGGAAATACAAGTTAAAGCACCATTAGAGCAATGCATTTAAGAAAATAAATAGGCTTTTTTTTTTTGACCCATAAGTTTTTCTGACTTTTAACTCTTCTCTTTGAAGAACATTTCTGGTGACTCAAATCTTAAACCATTATAATCTTGTAAATAAAGATTTGTTTGTTTACTTAGGTGGAACGAAAGCTTAAGATGTGTATCTGGGTTTTGTTTTTACACAAAAGATAGATAAAAATTGGCCTTGAAGAGCCAATTATATTTCTATAATTTTCAAAATCTCATACAGTAATGTACTAGCCCTCCACCCCGTACCACACACTCCAGCTTAAGATGAGAGGAAAATTGTTTTCAGAAATATTTTTTGACATTCTTTCAAGCTGTTAAATAGTGTGAGTCATTATATGAAAAGTTTATTTAAACTTTGCTATCATGGTATTTTATGTCACCAACTAATATCATATTAAGGCAAATTTGCCCATGGATTAAACTCACATATTAAGCAGCACCATAGAGCCCAGGCAGAGTGAGAAAGTATGACAGTCATTTTAATATATGTGATACTCATTCCTATTTATTATCTAATATACCATTTTACTGTGGTTCCTCTATTCCTTCCTACTAGTGGGACAGTATTAATTTGTTTAAGCAAAAAGCTACAGAATTCTTGTCCTAACATTTAGAATGATCAGAGCATGAGTCATTTATTCATTCATTTATTTGTTCAATCACCAAAGGTTTATCAAGTATTTCTAGGTATTAGGAACTCTGATAGGTCTAAGGATATAATATCAAAGTAAAAAGCAACACTGTCTACATTCTCGTAAAGTTTAGGTTTGAGCAGGGGAAGTGGATATAATGTATTCCAGAGATTTTTCTTGGCCAATGACAAGTTAATGATGCAAGGCTGTTACTCAAAAATAGGAGCAAGTGAGCTAGCTCAGGCTGGTCTTGAAATTTGGCCTTTTTGGTCATCTAATTATTTAATAGGATATTTGGATCAAAATTCTTATACAGGCTGATTATGGTTTTCTGAGCATCTAAAAATTGAGAGCCTTGAGGATAAGTGTTTTAAATTTTTATCTTGTTATCTCTGTTAGATGTTCAGTATATATCTAGTGAACACACAAATAAATGAATTAATGAATACTGTCATATATTTCCTTATGGTTTAGCTTTCTCTTTGCTTTATAAAATTACACAAGACTAAAAATATCTGATATTTACAAAATTAATTGTCCATATAGATCACTTAAAATTTTTAAAGTCACATTTGTTATTTGATGACACTTTTGGGTACTAAACTCCTGTTTCTTATCACTGCAGTCCAACCTGAGGATCCAAAATTAACATCAACAGTGTTTCTGTCTGATATCATGTCTTCACTCAAAACACTTACTGGTCATTTGCTAGCAGTTGAGCACACTGATGGGGCAACAGTGATGAATCGAATGAAGCTCTGCCTTGAAGAACTTTATAGTCTACTGGAGGACAGCCATGCATAGGGGGAAAAAAGAAAAGAAAAAAAAAACCTATATAATACACCATAATCTGTGCTCTAATAAAGATAAAAACAAAATGTGTTGAGTATAGGAAAAAGGGAGCAAATATAACTCTTACTTGTGGGGAGGAGGGGCTGGCAGAGGGGAAGAGGAGAGAGAACAGTCAGAAGAAAGACACTGAAATTTACAGAAGCATAGAAAAGGAAAGGTTATTCAGATCAATGTGAAAAATTCAATGTGGGTGAAGAAATATTTTGTGGCCAGATCATCTATGTTTTTTTAAATGCCATAATAAGAAATTTTTTATTTTTATTTTTTTCTGGGGGAAGTAGGGAGAAACAAAATATTTTTTTTCTTTATTTTAAAAAACAGAATCATATGCTTAAATTAGCAACATATAATTTAGAAAATAATGAAAACACTAAACAGGAAAATAAAGATAAATATACCCATTTGACCATCAGTTTGTAACCTAGAGATATTCCCTGCTAATATTTTGGGTATATGTTATTGCAGAATATATTTCTAATTTCCAATGCCAGTATTTCATTTTTTTGGTGTTGCAACATGGAATAATACTATACATGCTCTTTGTAACCTGTCTCTGCAATTGATGATGTAGATCTATATTTATCAACATGGAGAAAACAAAAACCAAACCCGTTGCAACTGACTCGTAGCCATCCTATAGAACATAGTACAACTGCTTCATAGGGTTATCCAGAGAGCAGCTGGTGGATCCAAACTGCCGACCTTTTGGTTAACACCCCATCTCTTAACCACTGCGCCACCAGGGCTCCAGACATGGAAAGATGTCCTTAATACTGATTTGAAAAGTAGATTTTAAAACAGTCAAGAATATTCACAGAAATCTAAGTGATTAGGGAATATAATCCCATCCAAATAATGAAACAAAAAAAATCGTTGCCGTTGAGTCGAAGCCGATTCATAGCGACCCTAAATGACACAGAGTAGAACTGCCCCATAGGGTTTCCAGGGAGCACCTGGTGAATTGGAACTGCCGACGCTTTGATTAGCAGCTGTAGCTCTTAACTACTAAGCCACGAGGGTTTCCAAAACAACAATAAAGTCATATGTAAGTCAGTGTAATTACATAACACCGATAGATCAATGATGCAGAACTGAGAGTGAATAAATGTATCTAGATACAAATATATGGCATTAGATATTGGCAGAGGAAGGTGGTGGTGGATTATTTTTTAAAATGTTACTGGGACAACTGGGTAACTGTCTGGGAAAAAAAGTGAAGTTTATACCTCTCTGGCTCCTTACACCAAAATAGCCCACAGATGGATCAGAGATCTAAGTAATAAAACAGAAAAAAATTCTAAGATTCTTAGAAGAACACAAGGTAATTTTTTATTTTGTGTATAATGACCTTACATGGAAGAGGCTATCCAATTATGCAACAAAACTAAGAAATTGTAAAATAATAGATTGATTAATTTGCCTACATCTTAAAAAAAATGTTTCTTTGGAGAATGCACTAAAAACCAAGCACCAGAAACAAAACAAACAGAAAACCCTGAAAGTGCTTATAACACCAAGCACAATTATATAACTAACTCCCTCAAGATAATATAATACATTTCTTCAAACGATTGATAGGCTTTTTAATATACTGAAATTGAATTTTTAACAATTATTTTCTTCGAACACACTATACGTGGCAACCAGGAAGAAGAGGTGTAAGGTGTAAGGATGCTCACTGTGAAAACTGATTGACTCAGCCTAAGTGACGATTGCACAATTCTTTCTTGGTAGTCAATGGGTTATACAAGGTCATCAAACACAAAAAGACCCAACGAATCTTTTCAAGAATTCATGTCTGAGACCATGTTTGTTTAGGGTGACTGACAAAGTGAAAACTGTGTTATTGCAGAACAATTAACAATTTAATGGTTGCTGATAAAGCATTCAATCTAATTAATTTCTCGACTTGCCTGACAATTGTCAAAATATCTAGATTCATTGTTTAATCCCACATTTAGAACATGAGCTATGTCTAAACTTCCTAAAATCTTAGAGGAAATGCATTGCTCACAGGTGACATTAAGATCTGGAGGTCTTTTACAGAACTGCTCTGTCTATTCAGGGGCCCCTCCATTAGGCTTCTGGTATGAATTGCTTGCGTTTCATTGGTGTATTCCCAGTCATTTCATCCAAATCTGGAAATAGACTGTTAAGAAGAAAATCATATTAAGTCAATAATAGAAATTGATTGAAGTTTATTTAATATGCAATTTGCAAATCGGGGTAACATTTTGACCAGGGAGTCAAAAATGTTCCAAAGAAGGGAGAAATTCCAAAGATTCTTCTACCCTATCTTATGGACTTTGCCATGGAAACAGCACCAGAACAGTGTTTTCATAGTAACAATTTGCTCTAAAACAGTTTCTAGTCTGACCTTGCAGTTTTTGTTTCTGGAAACTGTACACAGATAATTCTTCAACAGAGCACAATGCCTAAGATCAAACGCTCTTTACTAATTAGTTATTATTTGACTTAAAGGTGACTTTTAGGAACTCAAGGTTCAAGGTTCAAAAGATCATCTCAAGACAGTGGTCCTGGATGGGTCACCCCCATCTTCATGAAAACCAGAAATCTGGATTCTTCAAGAACTGAAACTTCTGTTTCTCAAGACCAAGCAACTCTTTCAATTTGGGGATACTTTAATGTACTGATTGTGACAGGGTTTTGTTTGATACGTAAAACAAGAAAGGCCATGCAACACTGTAAAAGGGGCAAGGAGGGAAAACCCTACCTTTATCACTAACTGCATAGCAATGATCGGCATAAATCCAATTCCCAGCTGAAAGTGGATCCAGTCCTCACTTTCCCACATTTCCACACCTTGTAGACAGCCACTTCTGTGAAAATTCCTCTCTCTGAACCTAACCACCCAGAGTTAGATCAGACCTCACCCCTGGCTATCCTGAGCAGGGTTAAAATATCCCTGGTCACCTGAGGCCAGGTCATCGGGGAGCGGCAGTAGGCTGAGGAGTCCATACAACTCAGACCAGCTGGTCAGTCTCTCTCTCTCTCTTTCTGTCTCTTTCCCTCTTGCATCCCCTGAGACTAGAACATGAGCTAGAAGGACTCTGTCTTTCTTCTTCATTGACTGCCAGTGCAGCTTTTCCTTACCATCCAGCCACTCAAAGCTTGTTGTTGTTAGGTGCCATCAAGTCGGTTCCAACTCATAGCAACCCTATGTACAACAGAAGAAAACACTGCCCAGTCCTGCGTCATCCTCATGCACATTGTTATGCTTAAGCCCATTGTTGCAACCACTGTGTCAATCCATTTCCTTGAGGGTCTTCCTCTTTTTCGCTGACCCTCTACTTTACCAAGCATGATGTCCTTCTCCAGGGACTGGTCCCTCCTGATAACATGTCCAAACTATGTGAGACGAAGTCTCTCTATCCTCGCTTTTAAGGAGCATTCTGGCTGTACTTCTTCCAAAACATATTTGTTCGTTCATAGTATATTCAACTTTCTTCACCAACATTATAACTCAACGGTGTCAATTCTTATTCAGTCTTCCTTATTCACTGCCTATCTTTCACATGCATATGAGGCCATTGAAAACATCATGGCTTGGGTCAGGAGCATCTTAGTGCTTAAAGTGACATATTTGCTTTTGAACACTTTAAACGGGTCTTTAGCAGCAGATTTGCCCAATGCAATGTATCGTTTGATTTCTTGACTGCTGCTTCCGTGACTGTTGGTGGTGGATCCAAGTAAAATGAAACCCTTGACAA
>NW_004444099.1:5869521-5873148 GCF_000243295.1 Trichechus manatus latirostris | reverse complement strand
AGTGCTGGGCAGGTTCCAGTAGGCCGTGCCTGCACTGCTTGGTGGTGTGATATCAAGCGCACCGTGCAGGTAGGCAGGATGCAGCGGGGAGATGGTTATGTGTGAAGCTAAGCGGCTGTTTTGTCTCCCACTGGATGCTCCGTGAGGCTGCTTTCTCGTACCCCTGTTTGCTGGTTTCCTATAGGAATCCAAGATGGTGGATCCGTGCTGCGTTAGCTGGTAGGGGACCTTTGCGTGAATCTTTCCTCGCTCTCCGTTCTCTGTCAGTATTCTCACTCCATTTGGTGCTTGGCTTAGTTCTTTATCTCTTCCTTTGATGTTCTAGGGTTTCAGTATTGTTGCATTCTCTGTTTGGCTGTTTTTCAGATCTTTGCTGTGGAGGGACGGTGTGGTGCTTCTGCCTAGAACGCCATCTTGCCAGAACTCTCAAGTCCTCTTCACTTTCAGCAAGCAAGGTTGTGTCATCTATATAGTGCAGGGTTGTTAATGAGTCTTTCTCCAATTCTGATGCCCCTCTCTTCTTCATATAGTCCAGCTTCTGGGCTTATTTGCTCAGCATATAGACTGGATAAGTACGGTGAACGGATACAATCCTGACTCACACCTTTCCTAACTTCAAACCACTCACCATCACCTTGTTCTGTTTGAACGACTACCTCTTAATCTATGTAGAGGTTCCTTATGAGCAAAATTAAATGTTCTGGAATTTCCATTCTTCACAAAGTTATCCAAAATTTGTTATGATTCACACAGTCGAATGCCTTTGCATAGTCAATAATACACAGGTAAGCATCTTCTGGTATTCTCTGTTTTCAGCTAGGATCCTCCTGACATTAGCAATGATATCCCTCATTCCACATCGTCTTCTGAATCTAGCTTGAACTTCTGCCAGTTCCTTGTCAATGTACTGTTGCAACCTCTTTTGAATGATCTTCATCAAAACTTTACTTGCGTGTGATATTAACCATATTGTTAGATAATTTCTGCATTCAGTTGGATCACCTTTCTTTAGAACAGGCAGAAATATGGATCTCTTCCAGTTGGTTAGCCAGGTAGCTGTCTTCCAAATTTCTTGGCATAGACAAGTGAGCACTTCCAGCACTGCATCTGTTTGTTGAAACATCTCAGTTGGTAGTCTATCAATTCCTGGAGCCTTGTTTCTGCCAATGTCTTCAGTGCAGCTTGGACTTCTTCCTTCAGTACTATCGGTTATTGATCATATGCTACCTCCTGAAATGATTGAACATCGAATAATTCTTTTTGGTAAAGTGACTCTGTATTTCTTCCATCTTCTTTTCATGCTTCCTGCATTGTTCAGTATTTTGCCCACAGAATCCTTTAATATTGCAACGCAAGGCTTGAATTTGTTCTTCAATTCTTTCAGCCTGAGAAATGCCGAGTATATTATTCCGTTCTGATTTTCTAACTCCAGGTCTTTGCCCATGTCATTATAATACTTTACTTTTTCTCTGTTAGCCACCCTTTGAAATCTTCTGTTCAGTTCTTTTATTTTATCATTTTTTCCATTTTCTTTAGCTGTTCAACATTCAAGAGCAATTTTCAGAGTCTCTTCTGACATCCATTTTGTTCTTTTCTTTTTTTCCTGTCTTTTTAATGACCTCTTGCTTTCTTCATGTATGATGTCCTTGATGTCATTCCAAAACTCATCTGGTCTTAGGTCGTTATTGTTCAGTGCATCAAATCTATTCTTGAGATGGTCTCTAAATCCAGGTAACATATACTCAAGGTCGTACATTGGCTCTTGTGGACTTGTTCTAATTTTCTTCAGCTTCAGCTTGAACTTTCATATCAGCAATTGGTGGTCTGTTTTGCAGTTGGCCCTTGGCCTTGTTCTGATGGATGATATTGAGTTTTTCCATTGTCTTTTTCCACAGATACAGTCAATTTGATTCCTGTATATTCCATCCAGCGAGGTCCAAGTGTATAGGCATTGTTTATGTTGTTGAAAAAAGGCATTTGCAGTGAAGAAGTCATTGGTCTTACAAAATTCTGTCATGTGATCTCTGGCATCATTTCTATTTCCAAGGCCATATTTTCCAACTACCCATCCTTCTTGTTTCTTTCCAGCTTTTGCCTTCCAATCACAAGTAATTATCAATGCATCCTGATTGCATGTACGATCAATTTCAGACAGCAGAATTTGCTAAAAATCTTCAGTTTCTTCAAATTTGGCATTAGTGGTTGGTGCATAAATTTGAATAACAGTCATATTTACTGCTCTTCCTTGTAGGAATATGGATATGATCCTTTCACTGACAGGGCTGTACTTCAGGATAGATCTTGAAATGTTCTTTTTGATGATGAATGCAATGACATTCCTCTTCAATTTGTCATTCCTGGCATAGTAGACCATATGATTGTCTGATTCAAAGTGTCCAATACCAGTCCATTTCAGCTCATTAATGCCTAGGATATTGATGTTTATGTGTTTCACGTCATTTTTGACAATTTCCAACTTTTCTAGATTCATACTTCATACATTCCATGTTTCGATTATTAATGGATGTTTGCAGCTGTTTCTTCTCATTTTGAGTGGTGCCACATCAGCAAGTGAAAGTCCAGGAAGCTTGAATCCATCCTTGTCATTAAGACTGACTCTACATTGAGCAGGCAGCTCTTCCCCGTCGTATTCTGAGTGCCTTCCAACCTGAGGGGCTCATCTTCCTGCACTATATCAATGTTCTGCACTATATCAGACAATGTTCCACTGCTATTCATAAGGTTTTCATTGGCTAATTCTTTTTTTAGAAGTAGACTGCCAGGTCCTTCTTCCTAGTCTCAGTCTGAAAGCTTAGCTGAAACCTGTCCACCATGGGTGACCCTACTGATATTTGAGTACCTGTGGCATAGCTTTCCGCATAACAGCAACATGCAAGCCCCTACAGTAAGGAAAAATCACAGACATGTGCGGGCTCAGAGCTAGCTCTACATGAATGAACTCTGTACTGCCAGCACCTGCTGGCTCATTGCCCCATGGGTTTGTTATTGTCTGGAAAGGTTCATAAAATTCAGAGACTATTACCTGTACTTACAGTTACCCATTTATTATAATCAGAAAGGATACAAGCAAAGAGTAGCATCAGGCAAAATCTGGAGTGTTCCCAGTACGGGGGCCTCCATTGTCCCCTAGGACCTGCTCTTCTCTCTACAGAGCATGGATGCTCTCACCAATCCAGGAGACCCCAAAAAGAGAAGGCTAAGATCTTGGGTCCCCTGTTCATTGTGAATTCAGTGAACATGCATGACTTGTGCCTTAATGCATAGTTATGATCGACCCAATCAATGAATATTCATTAGTGCATCAGGCCTCCTTCCCTTCCTGAAGTTAGATCCCCAGGTGTAGGGCCTTTATAGCCCCTACTTGCCAGGCTATTTTGGAAAACAAAGGCATCTTAATTGCTTGGTTGTTTTCAGAAATCAGAGTTCTTTGTCCCAAGGCACTTAAGAACAAATGAGAGAATATATAATTCATTTTACAGTACCTACATTCTCACTTTGTTCTTAGAAAAAAACATCGATTACGTTCTTCCAGTTGTGCTGCTATTCTCACTTTAGATGAAAGTTTACAGAACAAAATAGTTTCTCATTAAACAGTTAGTACACATG
>NW_004444099.1:5867693-5868764 GCF_000243295.1 Trichechus manatus latirostris | reverse complement strand
TTTCTTTTGCTTTTGTAGGTTTTGTTTTTGTAGGTTTTGTTTTTGCTGAGACTTTATGTTTTTCCTCTTTATTTTTATGAGTATGTTTGTTAACTTTCTTTGTGGTTACTGTGAAATTTACCCTTATCTTTCTAAGTTTGATTCAGTCTATTATTACTTGGTATGGCCTTGCCTTCCTCTCCTTTAGAAGGTTCTATACCTACACTGTTTATTCCTTCTTTTATTGTTCTGATGTTGTTGTCATTTACAGATTAACTGCTCTGATTCCCTGCTGTACTTCTTTTGGCTTTGGATAGTCCATGAGAGTTCATTTCCTAGACTGGTATCTGGCTGGTATGATCCTGCATCTTAGATTCAGCCTGTGAGCTGAAGTTGTTTGTTCTCAGATTGAAGGACTCCCTTTAATAATTCTTGTAAGTTTGGTTTGGTTTTTACATAGTCCCTTAATTTCTGTTTATCTGGAAATGACCTAATTTTACTATCATATTTGAACAAGAGTTTTGCAGGATACATTATTCTTGGCTGACAATTTTTTTCTTTCAGGGTTTTATATATGTCATCCCATTGCCTTCTTGCCTGCATGGTTTCTGCTGAATAATCTGAGCTTAGTCTTGTTTCTCCTCTGTATGTGACTGTTTGTTTTTCACAAGCTGCTTTCAGGATTCTTCGTTTGTCTTTGGTTTTGGTGAGTGTGATTATGATATGCCTTGGTGATTTTCTTTTGGGGTCTATCCTATATGGGGTTTGTTGAACTTCTTGGATGGTCAGGTTTTCATCTTTCATGATATTGTGGAAGTTTTCTGTCAGCAGTTCTTCAGTGATCCTCTCTGTGTTTTCTGTTTTCTTCCCCTGTTCTGGAACACTGATCACTCACAAATTTTTGCTTTTGATTGTATCCCACATAATTCTCATGGTCTCTTCATTTTTCTTCATTCTTTTTTCTGAGTTTTCCTCAAACAGAGTTGTATCCAAGTGTTTGTCTTCAATTCTGCTGACCCTGTCTTCCACCATTTCAGATCTGCTCCTCATCCCTTCTATGACACTGTCCCTTTCTGAAATCTTGTTGTTTAT
>NW_004444099.1:5863520-5866066 GCF_000243295.1 Trichechus manatus latirostris | reverse complement strand
TACCGGTTGTTCTGTCTCCTGCTGGAAGCTGCATGAGGCTGCTTTCTCATACCCCCTATTCGCTGGTCTCTGATAGGAGTCCAAGATGGTGGATCCGAGCTGTGTTAGCTGATAGGGGACCTCTGCATGTATGTCTCCTCCCTCTCTGTTCTCTGTCAGTCTCTTATTCCATTTGGTGCTTGGCTGAATTCTTTATCTCTTCATTTGATGTTTGGGTTTTCAGGATTGCTGTTTTCTCTGTTTGGCTTAGTTTTTCAGATCTTTGCTGTGGAGGGATGGTGTGGTGTTTCTGTCTAGAGCGCCATGTTGCCAGAAGTCTCAGATTTTTTTTTCTTTTAACATGCTTTTTTTTTCCCCTCAAAGAAAGAACATTATAAAATAGTGATTTTTCTTTCCTAGAAGTAATAACTGAGATATTAGGTTGGGTGACTATGAGACAACACCAGCTTGAAGTGAAAGTACCTAAATAATTGGACTTGGCATCCCAACCTGCCATGTAATAGATGTTACCCTCTCCTCCTCTTGCTATGAAATCCTAATAGCTTTTTTCTTGCTGTTTCTCTCTATGAGACTCTAGAGAGTGTTTTGAAGCTTATAAAAAGTTCTTATTTAATTATAATATACTTATAAAGCTTCCACATTATAAATATACAGTTAAATAAATTAACACAAAAAGAACCACTTGTTTAATCAACATTCAGATCAAGAAATAGAATATTATTAGCATTCTGGAAGCTTGCCCTGTGCTCCCTTCCAGACAGTATACTCTCTCAAAGTTAAATACTGTACATTTTTTTTGTCTGACTTCTGCTCAATACAGTGTTTGTGAGATTCATCCATATTGTTGTATATAGTTGTAGAAAGTTCATTCTCATTTCTGAATAGTATTCCATGTGTGACTACCTCACAATTAATGCATCCATTCTCTTATTGATATTTAATGTTTTAAATCTCCTATCAGAGTCCTTGGATGGTGCAAATAGTTAACATGCTTGGCTGCTAACCAAAAGGTTGAAGGTTGGAGTTCACCCAAAGGCACCTCATAAGAAAGGTCTGGCAATCTACTTCTGAAAAACCAGCGATTGAAAACCTTATGGAGCAGAGTTCTACTCTGACACACATGGAGTTGCCATGAGTCGACTCGAATGTAGCTGGTTGGTTAGTTAACTCTCCTATTTACTGCTTTAATGCCATATTTTGCTGCCCACCATATGGCACTACTGCTCAGATGCCTTAAAGTAGCTCCTATCAAACTTTGTTGTTTAGGATTTTGATTGTTTGCCTGCTAATTCCCAGCATTGCCCCCTTCTCATGCAGACAAAATATACTTTGTTATTCTGGTGTTCTCTTTATGAAGTCACAGGGTAAAAATGGCTGAGAATCCTAGAAATACCAGTTTTCAGATAACACAGTCATCTTTTTTTTAAATGTCTTTTTCTCTTCTTCTTTTATTTATTTATTTTATTGTACTTTAGATGAAGGTTTACAGAACAAACTTGTTTCTCATTAAACAGTTAGTACACATATTGTTTTATGACATTGGTTAAAAAACCTACAACATGTCAACACTCTCCCATCTCGACCTTCGGTTCCCTATTACCAGTTTTCCTGTCCCCTCCTGCCTTCTAGTTTTTGTCTATGGGCCTAAATAATCTTTGGCTGAAGAGTGAACCTCAGGAGTAACTTCATTACTGAGCTAAAAGGGTGTCTAGAGGCCATGCTCTCGGGGTTTCTCCAGTCTGTCAGGCCAGTAAGTCTGATCTATTTTCTGAGTTAGAAGTTTGTTCTATATTTTTCTCCAGCACTGTCTGGGACCCTCTGTTGTGATCCCTGTCAGAGCAGTCAGTGGTGGCAGCTGGGCATCATCTAGTTGTACTGGACTCAGTCTGGTGGAGGCCATGGTAGTTGTGGTCCATCAGTCCTTTGGACTAAACTTTCCCTTGTAGCTTTAGTTTTCTTCATTTCTTGCTCCTGAAGGGCTGAGACCAGCAGAATATCTTAGACGGCCCCAGACGCTACCCACCAAAGTAGAATGTAGAATATTTTCTTTATGAACTATGTTATGCCAATTGAGCTAGATATTCTCCGAGACCATGGTCCCCACAGCCCTCAGCCCAGCAATTCGGTCCCTCAGGGAGGTCGGATGTATCTACGGAGCTTCCATAACTTTGCCTTATACAAGTTGTGCTGGCTTCCCCAGTATTGTGTGCTGTCTTACCCTTCACCAAAGTTAACTCTTATCTATTGTCTATTTAGTGTTTTTCCATCCCTACCCGTCCCCTCCCTCGTACCATCAAAGATTGTTTCTTTTTGTGAGTAAACCTTTTCATGAGTTTTTATGGTAGTGGTCTCATACAATATTTGTCCTTTTGTGATTGACTTATTTCACCCAGCATAATGCCCTCCAGATTTATCTATGTTATGAGATGCTTCACAGATTCATCGTTGTTCTTTATTGTTGCATAATACTCCATTGTGTGTATGTACCATAGTTTGTTTATCCATTCATCTGTTGATGGGCATCTAGGTTGTTTCCATATTTTTGC
>NW_004444099.1:5855716-5863156 GCF_000243295.1 Trichechus manatus latirostris | reverse complement strand
GGCTAGTGATCATGAGCATTTCCTCCTTTGTGTGTTGGCTGCTTGAATGTCTTCTTTGGTGAAGTGTCTGTTCATTTCCTTTGCCCATTTTTTAATTGGATTATGTGTCTTTTTGTTGTAGAGGTGTTGGATTTTCTTATAGATTTTAGAGATTAGACCTTTGTCTGATTCATAATGTCCAAATTTTTTTTTCCCAGTTGGTAGATTCTCTTTTTGCTCTTTTGGTGAAGTCTTTTCATGAGCATAAGTATTTAGTTTTTAGAAGATCCCAGTTATCTAGCTTATCTTCTGGAGTTTGTGTGTTGTAGGTTATGGTTAGTATCCTGTTAATGCCATGTATTAGGGCCTCTAGCATTGATCCCATGTTTTCTTCTATGAACTTTATAGCTTTTGGCTTTATATTTAGGTCTTTGATCCATTTTGAATTAATTTTTGTATATAGTGTGAGGTATGGATCCTGTTTCATTTTTTTGCCAATGGACATCCAGTTTTGCCAGCACCATTTGTTAAAAAGTCTGTCTCTCCCCCATTTGATGGACTTTGGGCACTTGTTGAAGATCAGGTGACCATAGGTGGATGGATTTACATCTGGGTCCTCAATTCTGTTCCATTGGTCAATATATCTGTCATTGTACCAGTACCAGGCTGTTTTGACTACCGTAGCTGTATAGTAGTTTCTGAAGTCAGGTAGTGTATGAATCCTCCTACTTTATTCTTTCAATAGTTCTTCGCTTATCTGGGGCTTCTTCTCTTTCCTTTTAAAGTTAATGATTAGTTTTTCCATTTCTTTAAAGTATGTTGTTAGTATTTCGATCAGGATTGCATTGTATTTATAAATTGCTTTGGTTAGAATTGCCATTTTCACAATGTTAAGTCTACCTATCCATGAGAATCGTATGTTTTTTCATTTATATAGATCTCTTTTGGTTTCTTGTAGTAGTGTTTTGTAGTTTCCTATGTATAGGTCTTTTACATCCCTGATTAGATTTATTCCTAAATATTTTATTTTTTTAAGGGCTATTGTAAATTGTATTGTTTTCCTGATTTCCTTTTCATCATTCTCTTTATTGTTGTATAGGAATCCAACTGATTTTTGCATGTTGACCTTGTATCCTGCTACTTTGCTGAATCTTTCATTAGTTCTAATAGTTTTCTTATGGAGTCTTTTGAGTTTTCTATGTATAGTATCATATCATCCACAAATAGGGACAATTTAACTTCTTCATTAACAATTTGGATGCCCTTTATTTCTTTTTCTTGCCTTATTGCTCTAGCTAGGACTTCCAGCACAATGTTAAATAGGAGTGGTGATAAAGGGTATCCTTGTCTTATTCCTGTTCTCAAGGGGAATGTTTTCAGCCTTCATGAAGAATGATGTTAGCCATTGGTTTTGCATAGAAGGTCTTTATTATGTTGAGAAATTTCCTTTCTATACCTATTTTATTGTGAGTTTTTATCAGGAATGGGTGCTGGACTTTGCCAAATGCCTTTTCTGCATTGATTGAGATGATCATGTGATTCTTTTCTTTCCTTTTATTTATATGGCGGATTATGTTGATTGATTTTCTAATGTTGAACGTCCTTGCATAGCTGGTGTGAATCCTACTTGGTCGTTGTCTTGATCATCTAGTGCTGCTATAACAGAAATACCACGAGTGGATGGCTTTAGCAAAGAGAAGTTTATTCTCTCACAATAGTAGACTACAAGTCCAAATTCTGGGCGTCAGCTCCAGGGAAACACTTTCTCCATCAGCTCCGGTGGAAAGTCTGTGTCATTAATCTTCCTTTGGTCTGGGAGCTTCTTTGCTCAGAAACCTCAGGTCCAAAGGATGTGCTCTGTTCCCAGCACTGCTTTCTTGTGGTATGAGGTTCTCATGTGTCTCTGCTCACTTCTCTTTTATATCTCAAAAGAGATTGGCTTAAGACACTATCCAATCTTGTAAACCTCATCAGTATAACTGCTGCTAATCCATATTATTAGATCATAGTGATTGAATTTACAACACGTAAGGATATCACATCAGATTACAAAATCGTGACCCAGCCAAGTTGGCAGAAATTTTGGGGGGACACAATTCAATCCATGACAGTCATAGTGTATTATTTTTTTTGACATGATGCTGAATTCCACTGGCTAGAATTTTGTTGAGAATTTTTGCATCTATATTCTTGAGAAATACTGGTCTGTAATTTTCTTTTTTTTCATGTTATCTTTGCCAAATTTTGGTATCAGGGTTATGCTGGCTTCATAGAATGAATTCAGAAGTATCGCTTCCTTTTCTATATTCTGAAATAGTTTGAGTAGTACTGGTGTAAGCACTTCTCTGAATGTTCAGTAGAATTCTCCAGTGAAGTCATCTGGGCCAGGGCTTTTTTCTGTTGGAAGTTTTTTTTACTTCCTTTTCAATCCCTTCTCTTGTTATGGGTCTGTTTACATTTTCAACATCACTTTGTATTAGTTTGGGTAGGTACTGTGTTTCTAGAAATCTGTCCATTTCCTCTAGGTTTTCAAATTTGTTGGAGTATAGTTTTTCATAATACTATGTTATGATCCTTTTTATTTCAGTTGAGTCTGTTGTAATGTTCTCCATTTCATTTCTTATTTGGGTTATTTGCATCCTCTCCTGTTTTTCGTTTGTCAGTTTGGCGTGGTTTGTCGATTTTGTTGATCCTTTCAAAGAACAAACTTTTGGTTTTGTTGATTCTTTTTATTGTTTTTCTACTCTCTATTTCATTTATTTCTGCTCTGATATTTATTATTACTCTTCTTCTGGTGGCTGTGGGCTTTTTTTGCTTTTCTCTTTCTATTTGTTCGAGTTGTATAGGTGATGTTTTGATTTTTTCCCTTTCTTCTTTTTTGACGTGTGCATCTATTGCTATAAATTGACCTCTGAGGACGGACTTTGCTGTGTCCCAAAGACTTTGGTATGATGTGTTTTCATTTTCATTTGATTCTAGGAATTTTTTGATTCCATCTCTGATTTTTTCTATTACCCAGGATGTTACTCAGTTTCCATGTAACGTTTTTTCCTTGTTCTTCCTGTTGTTAATTTCTACTTTGATGGCATTGTGGTCAGGGAAGATACTTTGTATTATTTCAGTTTTGGATTTTGTTGAGGGTTACTCTGTGGCCTAAGATGTGGTCTATTCTGGAGAACATTCCATGTGCATTGGAAATTAATGTGTACTTTGCAGATATTGGATGGAATGTTCTATATATTTCTATGAGTTCATGTTGGCTGATCGTGCCCTTTAGGTCTTCTGTAATTTTGTTGAGTTTCTTTCTAGATGTTCTGACCCTTACCAAGAATGATGTGTTGAAGTCTCCTATTATTATTGTGGAACTGTCAATTTCTCTTCTAAGTGCTGTCAGAGTTTGTTTTATGTATCTGGGAGCCCTGTCAATGGGTGTGTAGATGTTTATTATGGTTATGTCTTCATGTCTTTAATCATTATATAGTGCCCTTCTTTGTCTTTCATGGTGGATTTTGTTTTAAATTCTATTTTATCTGAGATTAGTATTGCCTCTCCTGCTCTTTTTTGGTAGCTGTTTCCTTGATATATTTTTTCCATCCTTTTTTTTTTTTAAAATAAATTTACGTATTTGTTTCTAAGATATGTCTCTTGAAGACAGCATACTGATGTATCCTGTTTTTTTTAATCTATTCTCTCACTCTCTGTCTCTTTATGAGTGCATTTAGGCCCTTTACATTCAGTGTAATTATTCATAGGTGAGAGTTTATTGCTGCTATTTTGTAGTGCTTTTTTTTTTTTTTTTTGTGGTGCTGACATTTTCTTTGTTCCTCTTACTCTCCTGTGCTGAATTCCTTTTGTATGTGGATTTTTTTCATTTCTTTTGTTTTTGTAGATTTTGTTTTTACTGAGACTTTATATTTTTCTTCTTTATTTTGATGAGTAGGTTTTCTAACTTTCTTTGTGGTTGCCTTAAATTTACCCTTATCTTCCTAGGTTTAAACCAGTCTATTACTACTTGGTATCACTTATGTTCCTCTCCATTAGAATGTTCTATATCTACACTATTTATTTCCTCTTTTATTGTTCTGACATTGTTGTCATTTACAGATTAACCTCTCTGGTTCCTGGTTGTAATTCTTTTGGTTTTGGATAGTCCTTGAGAGTTCATTTGCTATGTTGGTGTCTGGCTGGTACAATCTTGAGCCCTAGATTCAGGCTGTGGTCTGATGTTTTTTGTTCTTAGACCGAACGACTCCCTTTAATAATTCTGGTAATTTTGGTTTGGTTTTTACATATCCCTTAATTTTTGTTTATCTGGAAATCTAATTTCACCATCATATTTGAATGAGAGTTTTGCAGGATATATTATTCTTGCTTGGCAATTGTTTTCTTTCAAGGTTTTGTGTATGTCATCTCATTGCCTTATTGCTTGCATGGTTTCTGCTGAATAATCTGACCTTAGTCTTATTGTTTCTCCTCTGTACGTGACTTTTTGTTTTTCTCAAGCTGCTCTCAGGATTCTTTCTCTGTCTTGGTTTTTCTGAGTGTGATTATGGTATACCTTGGTTATTTTCTTTTGAGGTCTATCCTATATGGGGTTCATTGAGCTTCTTGGATGGTCAACATTTCATCTTTCATGGTATTAGGGAAATTTTCTGTCAGCAATTCTTCAATAATCTTTTCTGTGTTTTCCATTTTCTCCCTCTGTTCTGGAACTCAAATCACTTGAAAATTTTTTGCTTTTGATTGTATTCCGCATAATTCTCAGGGTTTCTTCATTTTTCTTCATTCTTTTTTCTGATTTTTCCTCAGAGTTATAGCCAAATGTTTGTCTTCAATTTCACTGATCCTGTCTTCCATCATTTCAAACCTACTCCTCAGCCCTTCTATGACAGTATCCATTTCTGAAATCTTGTTTATCTTTTGGATTTCTAATTGTTGTTTCTGTATAATTTCTAGTTGTGAATTTATTTTGGCATTTTGTTCCTATATTATTTTCCTGAATTTTTCCATTTTTTTGTGTTTTCCGTGAATTTGTCTGCCTTTTCCATGAATTTGTCTATTTTTTCCTCACTTTTGTCTGCTTTTCGTTTCAGCTCTTGGATAGCTCTGATATTAGAGATTTGAATTCTCTATCAGTAGTACTAGTGCCTTTTCTTCTACTGGAAAGTCATTTGGTGTTTTATTTTAGACACCTACTGGAACCATCCTGTCCTGTTTTTTTATACGTTTTGATATTGTCTGCTGTCTTCAGGACATTAAGCAGCTATTTTCATTTATTGATTATAGATTTGTTTGTTTTGTCCTGTTTTTTGTTGTATTTGGTTATGTCTGAGCAGGCAGGCTGTGCGTTCTTTGTTGTGTGCTAGTCTGTAGGCAGGATACTTTTCACCTCCTGTTCAATGGGCAGGGCCAGTCACTCATCTATGGTGCACCAGGGCAGGTCCAGCTGAAGGGGTGGGGTTGGGATGGGTTGTTTGTGGCATGTACTAGGGCTGACAGGGCAGGATGGGAATCACTGCAGGGCAGGTTCCAGTAGGCCGTGACTGTGCTGCTTAGGGGTGTGATGCTCAGTGCATGGTGCAAGTATGGAGGAAAGAGCCGGGAGATTGTGATGTGTGGCTCTAAGATGGATATGGGAAAGAGGAGAGAGAAACAGGAGCCAAAAACAAACAAACAAACAAACAAAAAGAGTGTTAAGGGAGCTTACCATTGGAGTGAATCAATGAGAAACCAAGAAATGGAGAAAAACAAAAAGAGAAAGGGAAGGAGAAAAAAAATAAGTAAATATTAGGAAAAAAAGAAAAGCATTGCTCCCAGGGATCCCACTGGTGCAGTATCAAAGACTGCAGAAGTAACTCCCAGGTCTTGAATTACAGCCTGGCTAGAAAAGGTAGAGATGTCACACAGCTCCAGGTATTCAGGAGACAGGAAAAGAAGATAAGTATAGAGAAGGGAGAAACTTAGAAATTAAGAAAGACAAAAAGGAAAAAAAAGAAAAAGAAAAAAGAAATGCCCCCAGTGATCCCAATGGTGTGACTGTGCAGACCTGGGGAGTGGCTCCCAAATCATGCAGTCCAGCCCAGCTAGAAAGGGCTTCCTAGCAGTGAAAAGAAAAAGAAAACAAACAAACAAACAGAACAGAACAAAACAAAAAAAGCTCTGGGGATCCCACTAGAGTGGCAGCATGGGCCAGAGAAGCAGTTCCCCAGTCCAGTGGTGCTTCACAGCCTTTCAAGAAGAAGCAAAGATGGTACACAGGGCCAGGTGTTTGAGAGAAAGGAGGGGGAGATGGTGAGAGGCATGGAAGGAAAACAAAAGAAGCAGAAAAAACCAACACCAGCAACAAACAAATGGCACTCAGGGAACCAGCCAGTGTGGGCAGGATAAATACAGGCAGCATGGGCCAAAGCTGGTGCCTCTCGGCCAAGAGACTGCAGCTGGTGGGAAGCAGAGGAGGCTGAGTGGGGTGAAAGAAGGGTGGGAGGTGGGAAAGCGCATATCACTGGTTACCAGTTCTGTCTCCTGCTAGGAGCTCCATGAAGCTGCTCTCCCATACTCCCTGTCTGCCAATCTCCGACATGGGTGAGGCAAATCCAAGTGGCATGGACCCTGCACTTCCCAGCTGGCCACGTGACCACAGCCAGCTAGGAAGGGGCAGAGGTAGAGCAGGGGGGAGAATGATAGGGGGGTGGGAAAGTGTATATCACTGGTTACTGGGTGCTCTGTCTCCTGCTGGGAGCTCTGGGAAGCTGCTTTCCTGTATTCCCTGTCTTCCGATCTCCGACAGGGGTCCAAGATGGTGAATCCGCTCTGTATTAGCTGATAGGGGACCTCTGCATATATCTCTCCTTGCTCTCTGTTCTTTCAGTTTCTTATTCTATTCAGTGCTTGTCTGAGTTCTTTATCTCTTCATTTGACACTTACGGTTCCAGGATTGACATTTGTCTCTGTTTTACTTAGTTTTTCAGGTCTTTGCTGTGGAAGGACGGCATGGTTCTTCTGTCTATAGTGCCCTGTTGGCTTCACTTCAGTCCTCTCTTTCTTAGGTCTCAAGTGCGTAGAAATAGGAAATGTTGAAGCTGGGTTGAGGTAAGCTCAGTGATAACTTACACTGTATCAGGAAAAGCCATTTGTTTGCAATACTTGGAGACCTGGTGGTGCAGTGATTAAGAGTCTGGCTGCTAACAAAAAGATCGGCAGTTCAAATCTACCAGCCCCTCTTTGGAAACCCTAAGGGGTGTTCTACTGTGTCCTACAGGGTCACTATGAGTCAGAATCTAATTGACTTGACAGCAACAGGTTTGCAGTACTCAGGGCCTGCTACTGAGCCCAAGTGCAGTGCGATGGATCACTTTTGTGTGGCATTTCTAGCCATGGCCTTGCAAATCCTACGCAAGTGACTGGGTAGGACTGTGCAAATAGGGTAATTGGGATCCACCAAGGGGATTGGTCAGTTTTTTT
>NW_004444099.1:5819656-5847481 GCF_000243295.1 Trichechus manatus latirostris | reverse complement strand
CAGGATTGTTGATTCTCTGTTTGGCTTAGTTTTTCGGATCTTTGTTGTGGAGGGACGGCGTGGTGCTTCTGCCTAGACCGCCATCTTGCCGGAGTCCTCTCGGGGATTGGTCAGTTTTGTCTTAAAAGACAGCCAGTTGTAGAGCAGGAGAGGATCCTACTACCACCATGCAAAAACATCCAGGAGTGGAGAGTGAGTCCTTTGGACCCAGGATCCCTGTGCTGAGAAGCTCCTGGAACCAGGAGACAGAGACAGAGTGAGCTGTAACCCTGAAGACAGTGAGAAGCCGTGGCAGGAGAGACTGGCAGGGGAACTTGCAGTGGGCTTCCTGGCCCATGGAATGAGAAAGCTGTGTCTGGGATGCCTTGGGGGATTTACTGGCAGGGGCTAAAAGAGGTTTATAACACTTGTCTGAGCAGGGCAGAGGCCTAGAGCCAGAGAGAGGTGTGCCTGCGAGCACAGCTGAAAAGAGGCAGCCCTGATGGAAGAACTGAATCCTGAGCATTTCTGAGTCTGAATTGTAACCTGTTACTTCCCCAATGAACCCCATAATCATGAGTATTGTCTGTAAGTTTTGTGTGGCCATTGCAATGAATTATCAAACACGGCAGAGAGGTAGACAGTGCTGTGGGTGGGATTGTTGGTGTCAGAATCAGTAAAGGTGGCGGAGAGAGGAGGCATGTCTGACTTCTGCCTCATAGGAATCAGCCTTGGGCTGTTGATCTTGATCCTTCACCCCCTTGTAAAGTTAGAAGAGGTCAGACACCACCACCTCCTGCCATTTTTATACCAGGTTACCTTTCCAGGGTGAGCACTTTTTCTAGACATTGTAAAACCTACATGAAGCATGTTCTAGCTCCAAATCACCCAAGGACAGCTTCTTACTCTGTATTTTCACTAGGATAGGGTAAGAAAGAAAGCAGATGGGGTACAAACTTTTCAGAGGTATTATGAAACAAGTGTTTCCTCACTGGAATTGACTAAAGGATGTAGTAACTCTTAGGAGCTGTGCTTTGGGAAACCCACCATATATAGAAGCAGTGAAGAAGAAAGGTTCCACCTCAGTAGTTTTCAACAAATTGTTTAACCTTTTTGTGACCCAATTGTTTTTCCTTTTAATTTTTTGTTAATATTATGTGTTTTTAGTAATGGAGGGCATGCTGAATCATTGAGTAGGTCTAAATTTTTGGTAGGTAATATGGTTTTTGTTTTATGACTTAGTCCACAAATCATACCCTTGGAGTCCAAAGGTAAATATGTGCCTTGTGAATACAAATTTTACCCTCAGAGTCCAAAGGCACATATGTGTACCAAATTAAAATTTTCAAAATTCATTGCCAAAAATTCAATGATTCATCACCACCCATACAATATCCTGTAAAAACAGTAATTTGCAGCACAGTAGCTATATATACTGCTAGTCCTGAAATGGTTTTTAAGATATATTGGAGCATTAAGTTGGGACTGAAACAGGAAGCACATTGTCTCCAGGGTCATTCAAGTCCCCCACCATTATTATTTATATTTGTATAGAAATATTTTAATTGTTCTTCTTCAAAAGTTATAGAGCTACAGATTTTATATAGATTCTCTAAGGGTGCCTATTATTTCATTTTTCAATCCATTAATCTATTCATGCTGGTGATACCAAATAAATTGTACATTCTCATAGTAATATTTTGGCACCTATATGACTCATTTATATTGTTTGTCAATTGTATTATTTAGCATGGAAACTCAACTTAAAACAAGGAAACAAATTTTTTTTTTTTTTTTTTAGAGACAAAATTTTATTAGTGGTTACCAGGGACTGGGGCAGGGTTGGGAGTTACTACTTAAAGGGTACTAAGTTTCTGTTTAGGAGAATGAAAAACATTTGAAAATGAATAATGGTGAAGGTTGCACAACTGGTCAATTAATTTGTGGTTGTTGGCTGCCCTTGAGTTGGCCCCTACTCATGGCAAGCCCATGTGTTACAGAGTAAAACTGCTAAAACAAGGAAACCAATTTTGAGTATCTGAGCAGAAGAGGACAGAGGTTGCATGAGTGAGGATGCTGCTCATGAAAGATACAATAGGTAGTAATTACTGTATGAATACTTGTGACATAATATTTGTTTTTCGCTAAAAAATATTAGTTTTTTTTTCCTACCCAATCTTTTGTGCGAATGTCTTCTAAAGTAGTCTATTGATTTCTTTCCTACGCAGAGTCCTCATGAGCCATCAACTTTGAATGTTACTGAAGAAAATATTAAATCTAGCTCATATCTCTTCCTATGTATATATATATTTTCCAAGAATTTTGTGATTATAATGTCTTCAATGTTCAGTGGGCAATCACATTCAAGATATTTCCTTTTAATGACATTGTTGATATTACTGGCAGATAACTTAATGTCCATGGATAGTAATTATGGCACACTTTCTTTTAGCTGAAATATTTCAATGATATGTGCACCTGAAAGAATGAGAGGGAATTCACAGTGATGACCTCTTAGTTCTCTGATTCTAAGAGTGGTGCCCAACATCTTATGAATGCTAGTCTCTTTCTTCTTGTTGTTAGCTTTTCCTTTTGATGCTTTCTCAGAGTGCTCATTTAATAACGTTTAAGTTTCATCAGAGGACATTACAGGGGAGTTTTCATAGAGCCATTTTCAAAATGTTAATTTCAGTTTTTTACCTTTCAGGTTTACTAGTGGAACTCTGAACTTCCAGAATCAATAACAATATTTATCTGGATACAGTCCATATTTTAACTCCAAAGCACTTGCCATTCTGCTACTCTGGATGGTACAATGCTTTGAAGAAGAACAATGTGCCCTTCAAAGAGCAACCACAAATTCACTGGGCCTCAATTTATGGAGATAGTCAAGAAAGAGGAAAGACTTCATAAATAGACAATTTTAATTAATCCATATCAGCTTTTTATCAACAATATTATTTTACAATCACTCTTAGCACTTTTATTCAACTTCACATTAACTCATTATTTGTGTGTCAGATACAAAACCCTTTGCTGTCGAGTCGATTCTGACTGATAGCTACCCTATAGGACAGAGTAGAACTTCTCCATCGAGTTTCCAAGGCTGAAATCTTTACAGAAGCTGACTACTATGTCTTTCTCCTGTGGAGAAGCTGGTGGCAGCCCGGCTCTTAACCTGTGCACCACCAGAGCTCCTGTGTCAAATATGGATGTTTATAAATATCAATCCATCTTCTTATACAATATAACTAAAATTATTGATTATTTATTCATTTTCCTTGTTAAAAGAAAGCCTTTGCAACAATTAATTGTGAACCAGATCAGGAGACATGTTCATCACAACATTGTGGTAAATTGTATTTGAAAGGAATTTCTTGCACTTAGTTTAAGGTTCAGTGAAGCATGACACTGAGGTATATTCACAGAACTTCTGAGGGACAGAAGCTCTTTCTTATTCTCCTTCATCTCCTCCTCATTCTTCCCCTGCTCTTTCTTCCCTTCTTTCTCCCCTTCCTCCTCCTTCTTTTTTCCCCATCCTCCTCCTCCTCCTCCTTATTATTCATGTCTTGCTCCTCCTCCTCCTCCTATTCTTCCTCCTTCTTTGTTTCTCCTGCTTGGGCTCCCTTTTTCCCCCAAGATATTTCAGTAAATCCTTCATGACTCTCTTTATGAAGACCCGTCTGCATGTTGATGACTGCAACATCCTGTTTTACAGTGAGATCTCTCATCTAAGTTATCTCAAATGTCTCCTGCAGAGTTTTGCAAACCAAATCCTGAGACTAGACACTACTGCAGAGTTGCTGCACACAGTTGTGAATTTTATTCCTTGCACAAGTGAAAGGAAAAATGTCACATGGACTAAGAGAGAGTTTGACAGTAATATAGCTCTGCTGTAATTTGGGGGGCTCTGCTTACAATAACAGTTTCATTGGTTAATACTTCTGTGAAATACTAAATATTATATCCCTTCTGGATATTCACAAATCATATTAGTAAATTATTGGCTTTGAGAAAATTTATTTATTATTGGACTTTTTCTGTCCTTTAATTTGGTTAAATCTGTTTAACTCTTTCTGTATTAACTAGCATGTATGGGAGCCCTGGTGGTGCAGTGGTTGAGAGCTTGGCTACTAACCAAAAGGTCAGCAGTTTGAATTCACCGGCTGTTCCTTGAAAACACTATGGGGCAGTTCTACTCTGTTCTGTAGGGTCGTTATGAATCAGAATCAACTCAATAGCAATGGATTTAGTTTTGGTTTTATGTTTTTTCAGGCAACAACTTTGAATAGACATTTATAAGGCAGTTTGGAAAATGCTGGCTTCAGAGTATAGTGATACAAATATCAGAAATTTGAAAAGGAAATAAATACCTCTAATAAGATAGCCATTATGTTAAGTGCTTCATATGGATTCTGTAATTTAATTTTTTAAAGCCCTATAAATTTAATTTCTTGAAACCCTATACATTTTGCTCTAATGTTGTCGTCAGATTATAGATAGGGAAACTGACAGTTAATTATGTTGCCCAGGGTCACTCAGCTACCTACGAGGCAGAGCGCATTCAAGAACTCGAGTTGGTCTTAGATCAGAGCTCAATTTCTTAGAAGTATAGTATATCATTTGCTACTCAGAGTGTGGTCCATGGACCTGAAGTGGGAGCAACACTATGAGTCAGAATTGAGTTGATGGCAGAAATACAGTGAGTGGTGAGGTGTCATAGTTTGTGTCACCATCATGTGGGCAAAAGTCCATGGAGATGGCTTCCTTACCAATTAAACATAAAGGCCTCTGTAGGGAAAAAACCCTTTAAGCCTCTGCACTTTTCCTATTACTTGTTTCACTTTGTCCTGCCTGGAATATGTACTTGAGCTCTGATGGTTTTGCAACCATCAAAAAATCATAAGGCAATAATCATGTGAAAAAAATGACACCAAGGATTGTGGAGAGAGACAGGATAATAAGAGCCAAGAATATTGTGCCATTCAGGTACAGCTCCTGTTCTGGGTTATTGACCCATAGCATTCTTATTATGTGAGAAAAATTCTTATTACATGAGAAAAATTTTTTCAGTGTTACAGGCAATGTGGTTTGTGCTCTCAAGCTGTTTATATTATAGCTTAGGGGATAAGACAAACACTGATGAGTCAACTAAAAACAAAGTTGAGCATGTGACATTAATTGCTTAGTTGCGTGATATGGACTATATCTTCCCTAGCACAGTATTTTCAAATAAATGTTAAAGTAATCAGAAATGGCTTCAGAGGAAAGATGGAGCTCTGGCTAGAGTTTGTGTAACTGGTACACATTGGTTAGGCTATGCGGAGAAGGAATGGCCTTCTATGATTTGGGAACACAATCAGTAAATATAGGCATGCCAAACAAGCCTTCTGCTTTGCAGGTAAAACTAACACTAGCATCACACTATAGAAGTGTAAAATAAAGTTCAGTAGGAGCCCTGGTGGCACGGTGGTTAAAGCCCTGGGCTCCTAAGCAAAAGGTCAGAGGTTCGAACCCACCAGCTCCTTCGCAAGAGAAAGACATGGCAGTCTGATTCCGTAAAGATTGACAGTTCTGGAAACCCTATAGTGCAGTTTACTTGTCCTATAGGGTCACTATGAGTTGGAATTGACTCGATGGCAGAGGTGGGTTGAGGAGATCAGAGGTGAGATGGAGCTACGTAATGGATGGCCTAAAAGCTTCAGCCATAGGAATTTAACATCATAATCTTATTGGACATTTTAGTGCTGCTATAAATGAAATGAAGTAATCTACTATAATGCTGATTTAAATTCTTGTATTACAGCAATTTTTCGCAATAAAATTTTATTGAGTGAAACTTTACAGCAAATAGTACAATAACCATTCTTATTTTGGATACATCATTATCGATTCGAGTAAACTTGACAGTTGTTTACAATGGTAGCCGATTTACCAAAAATTAGAAACATTATCATTCTGTCATTTAGAATAACTTGTTAAGTACCTACTCAATTCACTGCATTAAGCTAGTAGGTTAAAACTAGGAAAGAAAGAAGTTATTTCTAGTATTAAATGCATAAAGGATAGCAAATGTAATCATATACATAATAACTCTATCTGTTTTTAGTCATATACATAAGATAAATGTTCTAACTTTTCAAGAAAAATACGGGAGGTAAAAGAAAAACAATCTGTCTAGGCGTCTTGACACATATTTTAAGAGACTGAGAGAGGTTATACTGGCTTAGTCAAATGAACAGAAATTGAACCACCATTCACTGATTTCATCAACAAATATTTGTTTAACACAAGCTATGTTCTAGACACTGTCTTTAGCGCTAGGGTATAAAATTGAACAAAATAAAAATCTTTCTTTCAAAGAATGTGCATTATATTGAGGTCACTCGGGCCATAAACAAGTATCGGGAGGTGATAATAGATGTTATGACCAAAATTAAAGGAATAAAATGTGATATAGAGAAGAGTGAAGTTTTTAAAAGGGTAATATTTGAGCAATGATCTGAAGAATTGATATCTGAAGCGTATTAAAGAGTTAACTTTCAGGAGTGCGCTAGTGAGCTCATGTGTGTGCACGCCCGTGTGTGTGTGTGTGTGTGTGTGTGTGTGTGTGCGTTTAAATTCATGAGTAGAGAATGAGAATGCCAGGTAGATAGAAATAATATGTGTGAAGACCATGGAGTAGAAGAGAACATGTGCTATTTGAGGACTTGAAGAAAAGTCTGAGAGAAGGGGGAAATAAAACTAGAAGAGGCTAGAAATATAGGCAGAAGACAAACCCCACAGAGCCTTCTAGGTCATGTTAATGGTTTCCGTTTTTGTCCTAAGAACAATGGAAATCCAACAGTAGGTTTTACAAAACTGGGATATGTGATTAGATTTGCCTTTGAAAGATAACTCCATTTGCAGTTTGAAAATATATTAAGGGGGTTGTCTTAGTCATTTAGTGCTGTGTCTTAGTCACCTAGTGCTGCTGTAACAGAAATACTACAAGTGGGTGGCTTTAACAAAGAAAAGTTTATTCTCTCACATTCCAGTAGGCTACAAGTCCAAATTCAGGGCGTCAGCTCCAAGGGAACACTTTCTCTGTTGGCTCTAGAGCAAGGTCTGTGTCATCAATCTTCCCTTGGTCTGGGAGCTTCTCTGAGCCGAAACCTCAGGTTCAAAGGACACCCTCTGCTCCCAGCACTGCTTTCTTGGTGGTATGAAGTTCCCATGTGTTTCTGCTCACTTCTCTCTTTTATATCTCAAAAGAGATTGGATCAAGACACCATCTAATCTTGTAGACCTCATCAGTATAACTGCCACTAATCCATCTTATTACATCATAGTGATAGAGTTTTCAACACATAAGGAAATCACATCAGATTACAGAATGGTACACAATTATACAATACTGGGAATCATGACCCAGCCAAGTTGACAGATATTTTTTGGGGACACAGTTCAATCCATGACAGGGGTTAAGATAAAATGCAGTAAAACATGTAAAGAAGTGTTTTCAATAGTCTAAACTAGGGATGGTGGTAGTTTGGACTGACTTCTCATGGCTAAGAATTGAAGACAAGTAAATGGATTCAAGAGATATTTAAGAGCTAAAACTAAAGACCTTGGTCATGGATTGGCTATGTGGAGTGAGAAGGAGAGATTAAGGTATCTCCTGAATTACTGGCTGTGGACAATGGGATGGATCATAGTGTCATCTACTGAGGTATGAAACAATGGAGGAGGGTTCAGTTTAGGTTGGGAATATGTTGAATTTGTTGAACTTTTGTGGCATTTGAGTAGAAATATAAAAAAAAAAAAAAGAAAAGCAACAGTAACAACAACAAAGCATGTGAGAAACTTGAGATGACCTATGAGGAATTGGAGATGACCTATTTTTAGATAATTGCTTTATGGGTTCATTTTCTGAGTTTTCTATTGTTAATGAACTTCTAGTGACATTATTTATTTATTTTTTTTAAAAAAAAGACTGCTAAGCCCTTAAAAATTTAACAGGTTAAAATACTCCTGTAGTAAATGTTCTTTGATTCTGGTACCCCTCCCAACCCTCTAACACCATTTACCAGTCAGCGTACCCATCTTCCAACTGCTGTTGTTTTGAGTATTGTTTACAGTTTACAGCTCAAATCTTGTCCAGAGAATTTCCTTTTTTCATCAGGAGGCTCCATTGCTGGAGATGTCTGAAAGGTCACACATCCCCACCTCACCCCCTAGACATCTGTAGAAAACCTTGCAGCATCAGCTAAGGCTAGACTTCTTGGTTGAAAGGACATCTTTGCTTAGCTTTTTGCCCTGCTTTGCCCTACTTTCCTCACATCCTTACAGAATACTTGTACAAGAATCCCCTATCAGATTCCGTTCGAGGAAATCCAACCTAAGGTACCTTCAAACAATTATTTTCCCCGCAAAGGATTTAGGAAGTTCTGAGAAAAAGGAAGAAAATTATCTACGCAACAGACCCCTGTGGCTCTACTCTGGGCAAAAACAGGTTGCCCTTCCATTTGGGTGAAACATTCAGTTCTTAAATTTCCTAACAAATGTCTGGGTTGTTTCTCATATATATGGCATTTAAAACTTCTTAATCATTCTGAAAAAGAACAAATGTAATTCTGGCCTTTCTGGCACCCGTCAGAGGAAACAACTATGAAGTGACAGCAAATCATTATGGTAGAATATTTTAGTTGACTTGCTTTGTTTGGTCACATGCCAGTTATCAATCCTGCTACACCAGAAAGTTACAAAGTCTGTTCTCTGGAATATTATTTAAAAAGACATCTCAGGTTTATTGCACGTTGTTTGGAAAGTGAGTTTTATCATTCAATAACATTAAGAAGTACTAAATTTACAAATATAACCAGACTTGTTTATGGCAGAACTTCTCAGTTATTAATATACTAATGTGAATTATAAAAAATATAAAGGATCAGACAGCATGTAGTGACTCTCAGAATTATTTAACTAAAGATCCCTTTTAACACAGAACATCTCGATAATTTACAGCCCCCTGAAAAAATCTTTGGGAGATGATTCTACAGCTCTCTAACTACAAATCTCTAATGTTCTGTTTACTAACATCACATAAATTTATATACTCTATCAAACTCCTCACAACATGCAATACTTTAAGTTTAATAATTAAGTGTAATTTTTTAGTGTTTATCCATATTGATGTAAGTTTTATCATTTAGAAATTGCTTTTATTTCTACTGCAAATTCAGTCAAAAATGTTATCCATCACATTACTCACATCTGCTTATATCAAGACCCACACAGTAATTACGTCTCAAAATTGGTATTAGAAAAATGTTTATGTTTATAAGATGAAGTACTTTTTGGCTTTGCTATGAGTAAATTCAGTGATAAATGCAATGTTCAATTGTAATTAAAAGCTCATTTTAGGTGTATGATAACATCTGACTAATTGTTTTTACCATTTTCTTGTCCTGTTCCATATGGTGTTTGACTAAGCTACTTATTTACTTAAAAAAAAAAAGGTGTTTTTTTAGTTGGGAAAGGGGTCAAGTGAAGAGTATATACCTTAAATAAGTAGTTATTTCATTAATATGAAGTTCAACAATAAAATTTTAATAGAGTACCTATTTATTTTATTGGATTCTACAGAACATTCTGTAAACAAAATTATTTTCTGTTATATTTTAGTCTGAGCAATATGAAGTGTATTTTTATTGATACCAAACTGTTCTCTAGCTTCCTTACCTTTGAGGGGAAACAAATCTGAGATGAATTTCCATTAGACAAATGGTTATTATGATGCAAAATATGGTTTGCTATGACTGTGGGGACATGATTCATTGTGTTTTCCTATTTTGAATTCACAGGGGATTGTTGAACATCTCTGAATATAAACATGGAAGACTTCCATAACATCTGTTGCTAATTTCTGCCAGCTGAAAAGTGATAATGATGATGAATATTTTTGTTGGTGATGCAGATACATTGGCCTAACTAAATTAACTTGCAGACCATGGGTACCTAATTGAAAACACATGATTCGTAATATCACCTTGTTGGCTCTGTCTTTAGTTACATTTTTAATGGTTCCAACATATTTAATTTTTATGATTTGTAACTTTTGAAGTTAAAAATACGATAAATGGGAAATATGTTAGAGTTTGTAATGTTAACAATTACATCCATTTATTCATTCACCAGCATATATTTGTAATAGCAAAATTTGACTGATACCTGCTCTTTTAAGGCATAAAACATCAGCTACTGATGATGGGAAAAGGTTAAAAGTCATTCACCTAACACATCTTAAAATGCTGACTTATTTTTATAGGACTAAATTAATATACCTTGAAAGTAGTTCCATATAAGTCCACAATCTTAAAGGGGCCAAAATTTTAAAAAAATTAATAAGATAAATTAGATATACAACTTTTATTTATAGGCGATCTATGATACAATAAAATATTAGTATCTTAATGCGTTTAAGTTGATAATTAAGTGAATCTTTAAACTTTGGAAATGCCTTATAATCACTCTAACAATTTATCCTGGTAAACTGCAAAAAAGAAGGGCTACCTTCTCATGTGCTTCTTGTTTAAGAAAGCTGGCAAGAATTTTATTCCTTTTCAAAAAAAAAAAACTAGAATAAATTGGACGATGCTGTGGTTTTGCAAATCCTTAGGACCAGAATATTTAATCCATGTTAAGGGTTAGCTCTGTACTTGCCTGGTGAAAGGCTTTGATTCAAAGTCCTTGTGATTTATTATTTAACCAACATGCAACTCTTGTTAAATGTAAATTAACTGCATATTTGGTTTATTTTACAGTTTAGCTAACAAATTGAGACAGACACTATTGTCCACAACAAATTTTTACATCTAAATTCACAAAACTAATATAAATGACGAGGTATTCATGGCGGAGTGACAGATGGAAAATGGTAAACTTTGAAAGGTGATGATTCTGCTTTTTAAGAACTTTTATCCATGGGCTCTATTGAAACTTAGAATGAATTTCCTTAGCAAATTATTGAAATGGGAGCAGTAATAATTTCTCAATCTCTAATTTATTTTGAAAATGAAACCTGCTGAGTTCTTTTTACTATTCATGAATAGACCAGAAGTAAAGATATTAATATTATGTACATCTGAAGAGAGTTCTTTTTGTCAGTGATCCTTGGGAGAAAAAAATACTTATTTAATCTGAGAACTGTGGTTTACAAGTCACTAAACAATGATAGAGAGCTACTCCTGGGGCATCTCACATTATTTCCCAGCATATACCATTTGCATTAATTGAGGAAATCTTTTTGCAACCTATAAATACAAAATTGCTGGATCAAACCTCAGTGGATTTAGTCATCCCACATTTCAATCCATGAACATTCCTTTTCCTCAATGTCACATGTTTAGTACCTGCTTTCTGACATATTCTGGAACTCAGTTATTTTTCTCCAGGAGATATACACTGTTTAGCTTCACTATTTTCTTCTGATTACCCACCCTGTGCTTTGTTTGTACTTATGTGTTCAGCCTATATTGTATTAATTTATACTTATTCATAGATTGTTAAATAGTCTTTCATCCCTTGATCTTTATATGTCCCAGGATCCCTGGTGGCACAGTGGTTAAGCACTTGGCTGCTAACCGAAAGGTCTGCAGTTCAAACCTACCAGCTGCTCTGTGGAAGAAGAGACTTGGTAATCTGCTCCAGTAAAGACTTCAGCCTAGGAAACCCTATGAAGGCAGTTTTACTCTGATATATAAGGTAGCTATGAGTCAGAATCAATTCCGTAACAACCAAGGTGTTCAATTAAGTCTACTTGAAAAGATCATCTCTTTAATTTCCTTGAATTAAGTATTATTGTTGTTAGGTGCCCTCTAGTAGGCTCCGACTCATAGAAATCCTATGTACAACAGAACGAAACACTGCCCTGTCCCTGTGCTATCCTCACAATCGTTGCTATGCTTGAGCCTATCTTTGCAGCCACTGTGTCAATCCATCTTATTGAGGGTCTTCCTCTCTTTTGCTGACCCTCTACTTTACCAAGCATGATATCCTTCTCCAGGAACTGGTCCCTCCTTATAACATTTCCAAAGTCCATGAGGCACAGTCTCACAATCCACACTTTAAGCAGACTTCTGGCTGTATTTTTTCCAAGACAGATTTTTTTCATTCTTCTGGCAGTCCATGGTATATTCAATATTCTTTGCCAACACCATAATTCAAAGTCATCAATTCTTCTTCAGTCTTCCTTATTCATTGTCCAGCTTTTGTATGTGTGTGAGGCGACTGAAAATACCACGGCTTGGGTTAGGTGCACCTTAGTCCTCAAAGTGACACCTTTGCTTTGAACACTTTAAAGAGGCCTTTTACAGCAGATTTGCTAGATGCAATATGCCCTTTGACTTCTTGACTGCTGCTTCCATGGGTGTTGATTGTGGATCTAAGTAAAATGAAATCCTTGACAACTTCAATATTTTCTCCATTTATCATGATGTAGCTTATTGGTCCAGTTGTGAGGATTTTTGTTTTATGTTGAGGTGTAATCCATACTGAAGGCTGTAGTCTTTGATCTTCATCGGTAAGTGCTTCAAGTCCTCTTTACTTTCTGCAAGCAAGGTTGTGTCATCTGCATATCACAGTTTGTTAATGAGTCTTCCTCCAATCCTGATGCCCCGTTCTTCTTCATGTAGTCCAGCTTCTCAGAATATTTGCTCAGCGTACAGATTGAATTAAGCATGGAGAAAGGATACAACACTGATGCACCCCTTTCCTGATTTTAAACCATGCAGTATCCCCTTGTTCTGTTTGAAAGACTGCCTCATGGGCTATGTACAGGTTTCTCATGAGCACAATTGTTTTGAAATTTCCATGCTTCTCAATGTTATCCATATTTTATTATGATCCACACAGTCAGAGGCCTTTGCATAGTAAATGAAACACAGGTAAGTATCTTTCTGGTATTCTCTGCTTTCAGACAGGATCCATCTGTTATCAGCTATGATATCCCTTGTACCACATCCTCTTCTGAATCTGGCTTGAATTTCTGGCAGTTCCCTATCGATATATTGCTGCAATGATTTTTGAATTATCTTCAGCAAAATTTTACTTGCATGTGACATTAATGATGTTGTTCAATAATTTCTGCATTCTTTGGATCACTTTTCTTTGGAATGAGCACAAATATGTCTCTCTTCCCAGTCAGTTGGCCAGGTACCTGTCTTCCAAATTTCTGCGAAGAGATGAGTGAGCACCTCCAGCATTGCATCCGTTTGTTGAAACATTTCTGTTGGTGTTCTGTCAATTCCTGGAGACTTGTTTTTCACCAATGCCTTCAGTGCGGCTTGGAATTCTTCCAGTATGATCGGTTCTAGATCATATACTACCTTCTGAAATGTTTGAACATTGACCAATTCTTTTAGTACAGTGACTGTATATTCCTTCCATTTTCTTTTGATGCTTCCTGTGTCTTTGAATATTTTGCCCATAGAATCCTTCAATAATGAAACTTGAAGCTTGAATTTCATCTTCAATTTTTTCAGCTTGAGAAATACAGAGTGTATTCTTCCCTTTTGGTTTTCTAACTCAAGATCTTTGCAGATTTTATTATAATACTTTACTTTGTCTTCTCGAGCTGCCCTTTGAAATCTTCTGTTAGGCTCTTTTACTTCATCATTTCTTCCAATTTGCTTTAGCTACTCTACGTTCAAGAGCAAGTTTCAGAGTCTCTTCTGAAATCCATTTTAGTCTTTTCTTTCTATTCTGTCTTTTTAATGACCTTTTGCTTTCTTCATGTATGATGTCCTTGATGTCACCCCACAACTTCTCTGGTCTTTGGTCGTTAATATTTGATGCATCAAATCTATTCTTGAGATGGTCTCTAAATTCAGGTGGGATATACTCAAGGTTGTACTTTGGCTCCTGTGGACTTGTTTTAATTTTCTTCAGCTTCATCTTGAATTTGCATAGGAAAAATTGATGGTCCGTTCCAGAGTCAGCCCTTGACCTTGTTCTGACTGATGATATTGAGCTTCTCTATCATCTCATTCCACAGATGTAGTCAATTTGATTCCTGTGCATTCCATCTGACAAGGTCCATGTGTGTAATTGCTGTTTATGTTGTAAAAAAGGTATTTGCAATGAATAAGTTGTTGGTCTTGCAAAATTCTATCCTGCGATCCCTGGCATCATTTCTATCACCCAGGTCATATTTTCCAACTACTGATTTTTCTTTCTTTCCAACTTTCACTTTGCAATCACCAATAATAATCAATGCATCTTGATTGCATATTTGATAATTTCAGACTTTGGAAGTTGGTGAAAATCTTCAGTTTCTTCATCTTTGGCATTGGTGGTTGGTGGGTAAAGTTGAATAACGGTCCTATTAAGTGGTCTTCCTTGTAGGCCTATGGATATTATCCTATAACTGACAACATTGTACTTCAGGATTGATCTTGAAATGTTCTTTTTGACGGTGAATGCAACACCATTCCTCTTTAATTTGTCATTCCCGGCATACTAGTCCATAGGATTGTCCAATTCAAAATGGCCAATACTAGTCCATTTCAGTTTCCACCACTCTTCTGTCAGTTTGTTGTACTATGGTGGCTTGCACTTTCCTGTGATGCTGAAAGCAAGGCCACTGGTATTGTAAATACCCCCAGGATAACCCATGGTAGATAGGTTTCAGTGGTGCTTCCAGACTAACACAGGCTAGGACGAAGGCCTGGCAGTCTACTTCTGAAATAAATGGCCAGTGAAAATCTTATGAATAGCTGTGGAACATTGTCTACTATCATTCCAGAAGATGAGCTCCTCAGGTTGGAAGGCACTCAAATATGACTGCGGAAGAGCTGCCTCCTCAAAGTAGAGTCCACCTTAATGATGTGGATGAAGTAAATGTTTCACATCTTTCATTTGCTGATGTGGAATGACTCAAAATGAGAAGAAACAAATGCAAACATCTGTTAATAATCAGAACATGGAATGTACGAAGTATGACTCTAGGAAAATTGGACATTGTCGAAAATGAAATAGAAAACATAAAGATCGATATTCTAGATATTAATGAGCTGAAATGGACTGGTATTGGTCATTTTGAATCAGACAATCTTATGTACTACTATGTCAAACCAAAAACCTACTGCCATTGAGTAGATTCTAACTCATAGCGACCCAATAGGGTTTCTAAGGCTATAAATCTATACAGAAGCAGACTGCCACATCTTTCTCCCATGAAGCTGCTGATGGTTTTGAACGGCTGACTTTTTGGTTAGTAGTTGATCACTTTAACCACTGTACCACCAGACTACTATGCAGGAAATGACAAATTGAAGAAGAATGCTTCACATTTATCATCACAGAGAACATTTCAAGATCTATCCTGAAGTACAGTGCTGTCAGTGATAGGATAATATCCATACACCTACAAGGAAGATCAGTTAATATGACTATTATTTAAATTTACATACCAACCACTAATGCCAAAGATTAAGAAATTGAAGACTTCTACCAACTTCTGCAGTCTGAAATTGATCAAACATGCAATGAAGATGCATTGATAATTATTGATGATTGGAATGTGAAAGCTGGAAACAAAGAAGGATTGGTAGTTAGAAAATATGGCCTTGGTTAGAAACAACGCTGTAGATTGCATGTTAGAATTTTCCAAGACTAACAAATCACAGCAAATACCTTTTCTCAACAACATAAAAGGCAGCTAGACACGTGGACTTTGCCAGATGGAATACACAGGAATCAAATCAGCTATATCTGTTCAAGCTATAAACCACCCCCAAAACCGAAACCATGGAGTCCATTCAGACTCATAGTTACCCTGTAGGACAGAGGAGAACTGCACCATAGGATTTCCAAGGAGCAGCTGGTAGATTTGAATTGCTGACCTTTTGCTTAGCAGCTGAGCTCTTAATCACTGTGCCACTAAGGCTCTGTTCAACCTATAGGAGAGTAAAAATTGGCTAAGAAATGCTAAATGATTTAAATTTTGGTTTCTTGTTGATTGTCTTCTCAGGGTGGCTGTTACCTACTTAGCAGCTATTGGAGACACTTTTCTGGTTCTACTGTTCCAATTTACACACTAATTGCTTAACCTGTGGGTTAATGACATTTTTACTTATTGCTTAACACCAATCCAGGAAACAGAGAGGTCAATCAATTTGTTTTTCCAGTTGGGCCCTCTGCCACTTCTTGTATGAATTGGGCTAGGCTTCTAGCTTGCTTAAGTGCCAGAAGTTTTTTCCTTGGTATATTCAATTTTTAATGTATTTTATCCGTAATGGATTTGTGTCATTATGTCTTGTAATGTAGTAGTGGTGTCAGATGCCGTTTAAATTCAGGAGAGGAGAGGAGAAGAGCCATCATCCCAAAGCTGATTCCTGTTAGGTGAAGATTAGACATCCCTCCACTCTCCAACCTTTCTACCATTCTAACACTACCAGGTATCATCCCCATGGCACTCTACTTCTCTGTTGGTTTCGATAATCTGTTACAATGGCCACACAGAACTCACAGACCATACTTATAATTATGGGGTTTATTAGGGAAGTAACAGGTTACAATTCAGGATCAGGATCTGCTTGGAAGTAACAGGAACAACTCAAGAGACTGGATATGGTTTGTCAATCATGACTGCTTCCAACCAAGGCAGCCTTCAGCTCCTACTGCCTCTGGACACTTCACTTGGCCTACTGTCTGCTCAGGCAAATGTTACAACTATTTAGCTCGCTGATAAGTGCCTAGAGGCACCCCACTCCACCAGGAAGCCTCCTGCCCAAAGGTGCTTCGTTCTCTTTCTTTGTGGGATCCGGAATCCCCTAACAGCCATCCTGCAAGGGTCTCCTGGTTCTTGCCCCTTGTACAATCTTTTGCCAGCTTGTGCCATTTTGTGCCATCTGTCACCAGTGTTACAGTTCTCTGTGTTCTGGGTCTAGGAGGTTCTTAGCACAGGAACCATGGGTCCAAAGGATGCTCTCTGTTCCTGACTCTTCTTGATGGTAGTGAGGTCCCTCTCAACTTCTGTGGGATTGGCAATTTTAAGGCTAGCAGGATGGCAAAACTGACCAATCTACTTGTTAGGCCACAGCCATGTATTTGCATGGTAATTGACCAATCCTTGCAAGAGTTTGATACACCTTATTTGCATAGTAAACTGTTCGATCCCTGCAAGACCGTGGTCTATCAAATCATCTTGGCAGAACTACAAACCTAAGGCCAGAAAGGCCATATATAAAGAGAAACCTGTTGCACTGTATCTTGTTTTTTTTTTTAATATCTGAATATATCTATATTTCTGGGTTTTGTTAATGGCACTTTTTTATGTTTCCCTGTGCTGCTTTAAATTTATTTATTATTTTTATGTTTATTCTATAATTTTATGGGATTTTAGGTGAAATTTGTATTTGCTTGGTCTCTTATCTCAATCTTTTGTAATTATTGATTTTGGCACTTTTGTGTTTCTTATTTGAGTATATGTATATATACACACACACATTATATAGATATATACATTATATATATATATATATAAAGTATGTAGGAGCTCTGGTAGCACAGTGGTTAAGAGGTATGGCTAACCAAATGGTCGGCAGTTCAAATCTACCAGCCACTCCTTGGAAACCCTATGGGGCAGTTCTATTCTGTCCTGTAGGGTCACTATGAGTTGAATCTACTCAACAGCAATGGATTTGGTTTGGTATATAGTATATATATTTAAATGCATGTGTGTATATACATTTATATACTCATATATACATTTGGATGCACAGACAAATGGGTATAAATATATATGTATACATTTACATTTTAGAAAACTGTGTATAGTAGGTCAATTCATTCTGTGTACTAAATTTTTCAAAATAAAACATGTTTTCAAATAAACTATTTAATTTTGTACTCTCCAAGAGTTTTACAATCTTAATATCTGAATAAATTAATAGTTATAGTCTATCACTAATTGGGTGTGCCAATTCTTACATCAACACAAACTGAAACTGAATTTAATTTCTGGAAAAAAAAAGTGAAGAGTAGCACACTGGCTGATCTACTTATTCCATATGGCAATTCTTAGCAGTTTCTAATAATTTACATCATTGGTATGAGCATGTTACTAATAAGACTCATGTTAGTCTAGCTATAATTAGATTCATAATGTATAATGTATACCATAGATGTAAATTGCCCCTGTAGCTTTTGCTAATTATTTTGAAAAATTATTTAAGAAAGACTAACTGCTATTAGGATGGCTAAAACTAATTTATTAGCATTAGTATGTAATACATATTATGTAATAATATATATACATAAACATATTATATATATACATACATAAAAATTAATATACTTGCTGTTAACCAAAAAGTTAGCAGTTCAAATCCACCAGTTGCTCCTTGGAAACCCTACGAGGCAGTTCTCCTCTGTCCTATAGGGTCACTGTTGGTCAGAATTGACTCAACAGCAACAGGTTTGGTTTTTGATATATATATATATGTATACATGTATGCATGTATGTATGTATATATATGTATGTGTCTTTGCCATTTTAATCATTCAAAGCACTCTCAGCAGGTCAGTGTCATCATTCAGTTAACCAGTGCTTTTTAGGACAGTTTTTACCAATGTACCAGCAACAATTTAAAACAATCCCCTTTCAAAGACCATAATTCAGAGTAATGATGTGTTGCATGTTAAAATCTTGACCATTTACATATCTAGTGATGTGTGACTAGGAAACAGAAGGTACAGAATTGTTCATTTACCTAATTTATTAGTGCAATTATCAGGGAAGTAACTTAGTGAATGCTGAATATGCAATAAGTTTTATTAAAAATCTAATTTAAGCACCATTAACCAATAAAACATTTCCTTTTTGTTCTTATTTTACCATTTATCAAATTTCCCGTAATGTGATGAGTTTTTAAACTGACTATATAAGACGTAATATTAAACACTAAAATATTGATAGTTACATATTAGTATAGAATGACTTAATAGGGTCAGTTGAAATAAATAAATAGACTTGAAGGAAGTATTCTAATGTGATAAATGCAATCTGGTAATGGAAAAACAATGATGTTATAAATTTAATTTCTAATACTCATCTTTTAAGTATATTTTGTGATATAAAGGAAAGATTAAATGAGAAATATATCTGATGCAAAGGTATAAACTGTATTTCATTTGTGAGTTAAATGAATTCCAGAGCACCTGGTTCAATTTAATTAACAATTTAAATCACATAAAGGCATAATTATGAAGGTCTATAATTAGTGGAGGAAAACCAAAGAGATCACTTGTGCCTAAGCAAGCAACCAACTTAAATGAGTGATGGAAAAAAGTTCCAATATTTTTAGAGAATAAAATAATTAGAGATGTTGAAATTATTTTCGAAAATATGTGGCTAGAAACCACCAAACTTATTTCCTGTTTCAGGACACACCAATATACAAAATGGCTTAGTCCACTTCCCGTGTTGATTAGTTCTTTTCAATAAAATGTGGCCAGAAATGTTGTATCATATCTTGGCCAAGGCAGTTAAAAACTCTCCATTTATTCTCTGTCTCTCTTTCTGTCTCTTGCTCTCTTTTATCTCCTCTCTTTTCTCCTCTTCTCCGCTTCTAGCTGGAGGCAAATGATCCACGGAATCCTCTCAGACCTCAGGAGAACGGTAGAGCCACTAAGCAGAGCTTCCCTACCACCACTGAGATGTTAAGGATCATGGTTGACAGCAGATGATCTACTTTGACTCATGACATTTGTGTTTACCTTACATATTAAGGATGGATTCCTTTAAAACATTCCTAATGAATTCTTATTCAGTCTCTGTGCTTGGATGAAAAATTCAGAAGATTTATCTATGTCTTACCAGCATTTGACACATTTTACTGACTTCTCAAAATACTTTCATCTGTTGAATTCCAGGTGAACAGACTTCCCAGGTTCTCCTTCTACATCATAGGCTTTTTTCAGTCTTCTTTGGTGGTATCCTTCCTTCCTTAAATGTTAGATTACCCCAGGGATAAGTCTTCAGCCCTCTGTCCTGGATGATTTCTTTCAGTCCTATGGCTTTCATCTACGTCTCCAGAGCCCTAACAACTCCCTGAGCTCCATACTTTATACCCAACTTTTAACATCTCCACTTGGTTCTTAGGACCTTACTAACTTAACATACCAAAATGGAATTCTTTATTTCTCCTCAAAATCTTTTTCCTCCCCTAGTCTTCCCTGCTTCAGCTTATAGCATTAGCAGTCATCCAGTTACTTAGTACAAAACTTGAGGAATTATCTTTCATTTCTTGCTTTCCCTAATTCCCTACTTCTGATGTATTTGGAGCTTCCTCTGAAATGTATCCTACCACTTCTTACCATCTCCACAGCTGCCTAAAATAACACCATCTCTTGACAGGGAAGTGACCTGATCAGATTTATAGTTCCAAAAGGGAATAAACTTCTAACTAGTCTTTTGTTTTTGCTCTTGGCTCTCTTAAACAATAACAAGAGTGATCTTTTTAAAGCAGAAATCAAATCATATAACTTCCCTGCTTAAAAATCCCCTATTGACCGTCACTATGCTTTTATGAAATCTAAATTCATACCACAGAATCTATCTTCAGCTACATGTGGAATACATGCAGTACAAATTTGTGAATGACTGTCAAAGCCATTAGAGAAAACAGTCAAGTTTTAATATGCTTTCAGAAGTGTGGAAAATGGCTCATAGTTTATCAAATAGTTGGAATTTAACAAAGGGAATGGAAAACCTTAATTTTGTTAAAATAATGAACCAAATAACAATTTTCTTTTCTAGATATGTATAGTCTGTAAAGAGCCCTGGTGGCTCAGTGGTTAAGAGCTCAACTGCTAACCAAAAGGTCAGCAGTTTGAATCCACCAGCTGCTCCTTGGAAACCCTATGGGGCAGTTCTACTCTGTCATACAGGATTGCTATGACTTGAAATCCATTCGACAACAACAGGTTTTTTTTTTTTTTATAAATTGTAAATTTGATCAATATTCTTTGAACAATATACTGATGTAGGTTTTTACTTCCATATTTGTTCTTTTTTTCATCATGTTATGTGGTAGACTCATCATTGCTCCCTGAATACAGTACTTATCTTCTACACTGGCTCTATGCTTCCACTATTGCCTTCTAATTCTTTTTCCTTTACAGCAGCCAGAGCGACATTTTGAAATTATAAATCAGATCATGTCACTTCCTTGCTTAGAACTCTCATATAGCTTCCCATTGCCTTGAGAAAAAATAAAACAAATAAAACCTCCTTGCTATAGCCTAAGGATATGTCTTGATTTGATTTTTGGTTATTTATCTGACCTCTTTTCCTGTCTCTCTCTCTTGCTCTTGTTCAACAGGCTCCATCCACACTGGCCTCTTTGGTGGTGCCAGGTTCTTTTCTGGATTGGGTTTTAAGAGGCTGTTCCCTCAGTTTGGATAACAATTCCCCATATGCTCCATATCGCTACCTAGGTGACTCATTCTCCTCATTCCTGTTTCAGTTCAGATAGTATCTTTATGAGCAGCTTCTCCTCAGCATCTGGTGCAAAATAACCCTCATTCACTTCAGTCTCCATCACTTAACCTAGAGCACTTATTAGAATCTGAAATCACTATTTTCACACATTTAGTTACTTGCTTACTTATCCACTGGAATTAAATCCACTATGATCTAACTCATCCATTCTGGTGTTCCCTAGCTGCTGGGAGAAGGTCCCAAACATAGTAGTCAATCGATCCATGTCCGGCGTGGGCTAAGTTTCCTGCTAGGGGAGGATAAACTGTTCAGCCTGTTCCGGCTCCCGCTTCAACTATAGATGAGGCTAGAAGGAGTAGGAAGGAAGCGGGTAGGAGTCAGAAGCCCATGTTATTTATTCGGGGGAATGCTATGCCGGGTGCTCCAATTATTAATGGAGCTAATCAGTTTCCAACCCCCCCCCCCCGCCCCGGATTATAATGGGCATTACTATGAAGAAAATTATCACGAAAGCGTGGGCTGTTACGACGTTATAGATTTGGTCATCTCCTAGGCGAGTGCCTGGCTGGCCTAATTCAGCTCGAATTAAAATGCTTAGGGCGATTCGTACTATTCCGGCTCAAGCACCATATAGTAGGTACAGGGTTCCGATGTCTTTGTGATTGGTTGAAAATAGTCAATGACTGATGAACATAGGTAAAATGACTGAGTAAAGCATTAGACTGTAAATCTAAGTACAGGGGTTAAACCCCCTTTTTGCCAAGCTCTGTGGTGTAAATTACATGTCGAATTGCAAGTTCGAAGAAGGAGCTTCAATTCTGCAGGGGCTTCTCCCGCCTTTTTCTTTTTGTTTTCAAGGCGGGAGAAGTAGAAAGAAGCCAGTTGTTTAGGGTATTTAGCTGTTAACTAAAGTTTCGTGGGGTGAGAACCCACCAGTCTAGGAGTATTTAGCTTATTTAAAGCGTCTGGTTTGCATTCAGTTGATGTAAGATAAAGTCTTGCAGTCCTTATGTCAGGGATTAAGTATAATTTACTTGCTTAGGGCTTTGAAGGCTCTTGGTCTTTGCTAACCTAAATCCCTATTCTAGGATCCAGAGGATAGGGGTGAGTGGGAGGGTTAGGTTGGAGAGAACGATTATGGATGGGAGGAGGAGAAGGTAATGGGAGTTGATGAATTGTCATTTTATTTTTATATTATTTATGGATGGGAAGATGGTAAATGAAGAGGAGTAGATTAATCGTACGTAGAATATAGGTTGAGTAGTGCAAGGATAGCTATGGCTAGGGGTAGGATGATACTGTTATTTTTGGTTAGTTCTTGTATGATTAACCATTTGGGCATGAATCCTCAAAGTGGTGGGAGACCACCTAGTGATAGTAGGGTAGTTATAAGTAGGATTATTATTGTTGGGGTTTTGTTTCCAAGAAGGGATAGGGATGATGTTGAGGTGGAGTTACTATTCTTTAGGATAATGAAGATGGAGAGCGTTATTCGAATATAAATGGTTAGTTTGAGAAGTGTGAGGGACGGGTTGTAGGCTAGAATAGTCAGTATTCAGCCTGTGTGGGCGATGGGTGAGTAAGCTAGGATTTTTTGTAGTTGGGTTTGGTTAAGGCCTCCCCAGCCACCTACTAAAATTGAGAGGAGGCCTGAAATAATAAGGAAGTTGACGTTGATGGAAGGGATAATTTGGTATAGAATTGATAGGGGTGCTAGGTTTTGTCAGGTTAGTAGGATTATTCCAGAGGTTAATTTAATTCCTTGGGTTACTTCTGGCACTCAGAAGTGGAATGGGGCTAATCCTAGTTTTATTATTAATGCTGCCAGCGCTATGCCTGAAGCTATTGGACTGAATAGTTTGGTGATTGATCATTTTCCTGAGAGTATGAAGTTGATTATGACGGCCATTATAAGTAGTATAGATGCGGTGGCTTGAGTTAGAAAGTATTTTGTGGCTGCTTCTGTGGATTGTGGGTTGGAGGTTTTGGTTAAGATAGGGATAATAGCGAAAATACTTGTTTCTAAACCTATTCAGGCTAGTAATCAGTGGAACTGAATATAGTAATTATTGTTCCTATTATTAGGGTTATTAGGATTATGCTAAGGACAAGGGGATTTATTAGTACGGGAAGGGTATAAACCAACATTTTTGGGGTATGGGTTCGATAGCTTATTTAGCTGACCTTACTAGTAGAATGTGATGTAAGTGGTAGCATGAAGATTTTTGGCTTCTTAGGTTTAGGTTCAAACCCTATAATTCTAGAAATAAGAGGATTTAAACCTCTATGATTTACTCTGTCAAAGTAATGCTTTTGTCAGACATATTTATGTTTGTGGCGGGATGCACGCGAATATAATGGGGATTAAGATGTGTCATATACATACGGCTAGTGTAAGGGGTACGAAGCTTTTTCATAGGAGATGTATGAGCTGGTCGTATCGGAATCGTGGATATGATATTCAGAGGAAACAAATGGTTAGTAGAGAGGTCTTAAAAATAAAGTTGGTGGTGTAAATTTCTGGTATTATGGGCTTATGGAATGCTCCTAGGAATAGGATGGTTGTGAGGGCATTTATCATGATAATGTTGGCATATTCAGCTATGAAGAAGAGGGCAAATGGCCTGGCGGCATATTCTACCTTGAAGCCTGATAAAAGTTCTGATTCTCCCTCGGTTAGATCAAAGGGGACACGGTTGGTTTCTGCTAGGGTTGAAGATAAATCATATCATAGCTAGTGGTCAGAGTGGGAAGATTAGTCATAGGTGTTCTTGGGTAGTGGTTAGGGTGGATAGTGTAAATGATCTGTTTGTAAGTATAATTGGTAGGAGGATAATTGCTAGTGAAACTTCGTAGGAGGTGGTTTGGGCTACTGCTCGTAGAGCTCCGATTAGGGCATATTTGGAGTTTGATGCTCAGCCTGATCATAGGATGGAGTAGACAGCCAGACTTGAGATTGCTGGAAGAATAATATACCTAGGTTTATGTTGATTAGCGGGTATGGTATTGGAAGTGGCATTCATATGGTTAGGGCCAGGGTTAGGGCTAGAACGGGGGCGATGGTAAATATTAGTTTTGAGGAAGTTGAAGGCCATAGTGGTTCTTTAATGAAGAGTTTAACTGCATCTGCGAAGGGTTGGAGAAGACCATAAGGCCTTTGCAGAGTTGTATATAGCCTAGGACTTTGTGTTCGATTAGAGTTAGAAAGGCTACAGCTAGGAGAATTGGTACAATTAGTGAAAATAGGTTAAGAACACTGTTAAGAAGAGGAATTGAACTTCTGATTATAAAGGCTTAAATTTTATGCAATTGTCTGGTTGCACGGTTAAATGCCTAAATATAGTCTTGATTAAAATCACCATGGAGGCAATAAATATAAAATAAATAAATCCTAACATATGACATTCAACAGAGTTATCTAGACAGAACATTGTTGTTGTTAGGTGCTACCGAGTCTATCTGCACTCATAGGGACCCCATGTGACAGAGCAGAACTTCCTCATAGGGTTTTCTAGGTTGTAATCTTTACAGGATCAGATAGCCAGGTCTTTCTCCTGTGGAGCTGCTGAGAGGGTCAGAACTAACTTTTCAGTTAGCAGCCGAGCACCTAATTGTTGCACCACCAGTGCTCCTTAGAGCATACATTTAGTAAATATTTTATTACACTATGCACAGAGCTCAGCTGTAAGAAAAACAAAACAAAACAGAAAACACCATCAAGGACCAAACTAAAAGTACTCTTTTTATAATATTAACATATGTTAATAATTGATTTCCTAGGCAAATGTGTTTAGCAAAATGCCAAAATTTACTCCAATGCATATCTTTAGTTGAAAATCATCGTGAAAAAGATGCAAGAATTCTTTAAGTCCTGACTGAATTTGTTCTACCAAAAAAAGGAACAGGTTAGCTGAGTATATTTCTTATCTGGTAAAATACTGATAGTTTTAAAAAATGGTGAATTTCTGTGGGTAGCTAAGGAGTAGGAGGAGCGCACAAAGAAAAACAAAACAAAAATCTTAGTACCTGAAATTTTGAATCACCGTATTCATTGACTTTAACTGTAATAAAGCAGAAAATAACAAATGTTGGCTAGGATGTGAGGAAATTGGAGCCCTTATCCATTGCTAGTGGAATGCAAAATGGTACAGCTGTTATGGAAAACAGTGTGGTGGTTCCTCAAAAAACTAAAAATAGAACTACCATATGACCCAGCAATTCCACTCCAAGGTATATACCCAAAGGACTTGAGAGCAGAGACTCAGAGACTTCATTGCAGCACTATTCACAATAACCAAAAGGTGGAAATTACCTAAATGCCCATCAACTGATGAATGGGTAAACAAAATGTGATACATACATACAATGGAATACTACTCAACCAGTAAGAGAAACGAAGTCTCGATACATTTTAAAATATTGATGGAGCTTGAAGACATTATGTTGAGTAAAATGAATCAATCACAAAAGGACAAATATTGTATGACCTCACTTACATAAAAAGACAAGAAAAGGCAAATGTATAGAGACCAAAGTTTATTAGTGGTTACCAGATGTAAGAGGGAGGGAGTAAGGAGTAGAGGTTAATGGTGATGGAAACATCACATTTATTAAGGTTAGGATTGCACAGCTGCCTAATGTAATTGCAGTCAATAAGTTGTACACCTGTAAAAAGCTGAATTAGCAGAAGTTGTGTAATAGATATATTTACAACAGTGACAAAAAAGAGTAGCTTCTGAAGCTGCTTATGTACAACCAAATACCTCATGGGTTTTGGTTCCTTGGTTTGGAGGTTTAGGGTCATGGTTTCATGGGACATCCCAGTCCATTGGCCAAATAATGTGTTTAGTGCTTCTATTCTAACTCCTGGTTCATTGTGTAGTGCTAGGGTCTTAAAAGCTTGCAAGCAGCCACCCAAGGCACAACAATTCGTATCTATTCACCTGGAGCAGCAGAAGAGGAAAGAGAGTCAGGAATAGGCGGAGGATATGGAATGTGTGGCTAATTGCCTCCATGAACAATTGCGTCCTTTGCCATGAGAATAGAAGAACTGGATGGTGCCCAGCTACCATTACTGGACATTTTGATAAAAGATTCCGTAGAAGAATCCTGATCAAAAGAGGGAAAATGCAGAACAGAATTTCAAGTTCTCATGGACTCTAGACTTTCTGGAGCCATAAAGGGTGGATGAACCCCTGAAACTATTCATCTGAGATAATCTTTAAGTCTTAAACCAAAAATGTCTCCTGAAGTCATCTTAAAACAATTATTTAGCAATAATTTAGCTTAATGAGTGAAAAAAGGTCTGCCTTGAGAACTATGCCCTTTTAAGTTCTACCTATATGGGATCATATTGACAATAGCAATTCGAAAGTTTAGATAAGAATCTTAGGGGGACAGTGAATTTACATTAATGAAGGAGGAATATCTCAGAAAAGGAAGGTGAGAATGGTTGCACACCTCAAAGAATGTAATCAATGTCACTAAATTGTACATGTAGAAACTGTTTAATTGGTGTATACTTTGCTGTGTATATTCTCAACAACTACAACAAAATAACTAAAATATAAAAAAGAACATAAGTCAATATTTTGAAAATTTACCTAATTGTAGTTCTTGCATGCTGTCAAGTCAAATCCATCTCATAGGGACCCTATAGGACAGAATAGAAATGCCTCATAGGGTTTCCCACCCTGTAATTTATATGGAAGCAGATTGTCACATCTTTCTCCCACAGAGTGGTTGGTGGGTTCAAACTACCGACCTTTTGATTAGCAGCCAAGCGCTAAACCACTATGTCCCCAGAGCACCTAATTGTTGCTATTGTTGTTAGGTGCCATCGAGTAGCTTCCAACTCATAGCAACCCTATGTACAACAGAACGAAACACTGCCCGATCCTGCACCATCCTCACAATTGCTGCTATGCTTGAGCTCATTGTTGCAGCCACTGTGTCAATGCATATCATTTATAGCGTTACTCTTTTTCACTGACCCTCTACTTTACCAAGCATGATGTCCTTCTCCAGGGACTGGTCCCTCCTGATAACATGTCCATACTATGTGAGACGAAGTGTTGTCATCCTTGCTTCAAAGGAGCATTCTGGCTGTACTTCTTCCAAGACAGATTTGTTCATTCTTCTGGCAGTCCATGGTATATTCAATATTCTTTGCCAACACTACAATTCAAAGGCATCAGTTCTTCTTTGGTCTTCTTTATTCATTGTCCAGCTTTCACATGTATATGAGGAAATTGAAAACACCATGGCTTGGGTTAGGTTCACCTTAGTCCTTAAAGCGACATCTTTGCTTCTTAACATTTTAAAGAGATCTTTTTTTTTTTTTTTTTTTATGTTTTATT
>NW_004444099.1:5802876-5816845 GCF_000243295.1 Trichechus manatus latirostris | reverse complement strand
TGTCTTGTTCCTGTTTTCAAGGGGAATGTTTTCAGCCTCTCTCCATTAAGAATGATGTTGGCCGTTGGTTTTGCATAGATGCCCTTAAAGAGATCTTTTGTAGCAGATTCTCCCAATGCAATGCGTCATTTGATTTCTTGACTGCTGCTTCCATGGGTATTCATTGTGGATACAAGTAAAATGAAATCCTTGACAACTTCAATGTTTTCTCCATTTATCATGATGTTGCTTGTTGGTCATTAGAATGATACATATGCCTTGATTAAAAAATGTAGATTCTTGGGATCCAGAACAAAAATACTTAATCCCAATCTCCAGTGAAAGGGCCTGGAAATCTACATTTGAAACATTTATTCCATATAATTTTTATGTAGAGATTAAATTAGAAAGCAATTTCATTCATTTAAAAAGAAAAAAAAGCTCCCAGCATTTCTTGATTAATCCTGAAGACAATGACTGTTTACATTCATATTTACAATGGCCATTCTCATTCCTATATCATTGCACAATTGTTTTTAAAAATCTGTACAGTAGAAGATAATTATGAGAACCATTTTTAAAATGAGGAAACTGAGATTCAAAGAGGTAAACTGACTCCTTTAGTGGAGGCACTCAGATGGCTGAAATTCAGTTCACCTGTATACCAATTCAGTGGTTTTTAAACTCTGCCGTGATTTCCTACATTTATTTACCTTAGGTAGTACTTCCAATCCTTCAGAAATCCAACTCTGTAATGCAGATTATTTTATAATTATGCCTATAATTAATAAAAATGCTGAAGTTATTACTATTAATTAGGGCGATTTTCATTTTGGAGAAGGGCTCACTATCAAGCACTCACCACATAAGAGATTTTACTCCAACTATAAGATAGATGTGTATCAGTCTTCAGGAAGCTGGTGACACACTTACAACTACATTACCTTACTTGGGGTTGATATTTAAATGTGATGTCAGATGTGAGGGATACACTTTGTATTTTTCAGAAGTAATTTGGTATTTAAAATGAGCTGTCTTAAAATTAAGGTGAAAGAATATATGTAAGATAACGTTGTCCTTTTTGAAGCAGTGACTTACCTGAGATTGGAGAACATGGTGGTGTCTGATTTTGGCAAATAGAGACAGTTTACTTCCTTGGAAAGGCATAACCCTTGGGCAATTGTTCTGACATGAGGAGCTTAATTGACAGCATCTAGATTCACAACTGCAGAGGGCACTCTTTTTTTTTTTTTTTTTTTGTACTTCAGGTGCAGGCTCACAGAACAAATAGTTTCTCATGAAACAGTAGTACACATATTGTTTTATGACATTGGTCAACAACCCCACAACATGTCAACCCTCTAACTTCTCAACCTTTTTTTTTTTTGATGAAAATACACATAGCCAAAGATACACCATTTCAAAAATTTCTACATGCACAGTTCAGTGACATTGACTACGCTCTTCCAATTGTGCTGCTATTCTCACTTAAGATGAAGGTTTACAGAACAAAATAGTTTCTCATTTAACAGTGACTACAAATGTTGCCCTATGACAATGGTTAACAATCTCACAACACATCAACAATATCCTTACTCAACCTTGTGTTCCCTATCACCGGCTTCCTGGTCCCCTTCTGCCTACAGAGGGCACTCTTAATCAAAAGAAGAGAAAGGACTTTAAGAGAAAACACTCTGTACATTTCCTCATGAAATTAAATCTTGAAGGTCTCACTAATTAATAATGCCCTTTTTAGCCCTTCTATTTGAAAAGTAGAATAAATTTTAGTGATACTGAAATAATGCAAACCAAATTAATGGAATCAGATAATGAGATTGCTGTAATTTGGGCTTGCCCTTTATATTTCTAGGTAGTGTGTTTATGAAACCATAAGCATATATGTTCTGAAATCATTTCATTAATGTTTAATACTGATTACTATTACATTATCAAAATACCTATGGAACTATAACCAAATAAATTTCATATCTAGAATGAGAGTGATTTAAGTTGATCTCAAGGCAATAAGGAGCATGTGAGTAAATAGCCATTGAAGCATTAAATATCGATGGTATTGAAATTAAATTTAGGTCAATTATATGGTATTGAAATTAAGTCAGGGCAATTACATTGCCTGTTTTTGAAAATTTTACTTTCATGTTTAATCCCGTGTTTTTCTCTTCCTTTCAAACTATGCTGTAGTCATACTCATTGCCAAGACTGAATAAAGAAGCCATATACTCAATTTTTAAATGAAGCTATCCAAAAGTCTAAAGGAAGAAGTCCAATCTGCATTTAAGGCACTGGCGAAAAAACAAGGCACCAGGAATCGACAGAATACCAGCTGAGATGTTTCAACAAATGGATGCAGCGCTGGAGGTACTCACTTGTCTATGCCAAGAAATTTGTAAGATGGCTACCTGCCTCACCGACTGGAAGAGATCCATATTTATGACTATTCCCATCCAACCGAATGTGGGAATTATCGAACAATATCATTAATACCAGACACAAGTAAAATTTTGCTGAAGATCATTCAAAAGCGGCTATAGCAGTACATCAACAGAGAACTGCCAGAAATTCAACCAGATTCAGAAGAGAATGTGGAACCAGGGATAGCATTGCTGATGTCAGATGGATCCTGGCTGAAAGGAGAGAATACCAGAAAGATGTTTACCTCTGTTTTATTGACTATGCAAAGGCATTCAACTATGTGGATCATAACAAATTATGGATAACAGTGTGAAGAATGGGAATTGCAGAACACTTAATTGTGCTCATGAGGAACTTGTACATAGATCAAGAGGCAGTGTTCCAAACAGAACAAGGGGACACTGTGTGGTTTAAAGTCAGCAGAGGTGTGCTTCACAGTTGTATCCTTTCACCATATTCGATCTGTATACTGAGCAAATAATCTGAGACGTTGGACTATATAAAGAGAATGCTGCATCAAAATTGAAGGAAGATTCATTAATAACCTGTGTTACACAGAAAACACAACCTTGCTTGCTGAAAGTGAAGAGAACTTGAAGCTCTTACTGATGAAGTTCATACAGCTTTCAGTATGGATTACACCTCAACATAAAACAAAAATCCTCACAACTGGACCAATAAACAACATCATGATAAACGGAGAAAATATTGAAGTTGTCAAGGATTTCATTTTACTTCAATCCACAATCAACACCCATGGAAGCAACAGTCAAGAAATCAAATGACGCATTGCATTGGGCAAATCTGCTCCAAAAGACCTCTTTAAAGTGTTGAAAAGCAAAGATGTCACCTTGAAGATAAAGTGAACCTGACCCAAGCCATGATATTTTCAATGGCCTCATATGTATGTGAAAGCTGGATGTTGAATTAGTAGACCAAAGAAGAACTGACGCCTTTGAATTGTGGGGTTGGCGAAGAATACTGAAATATACCATGGACTACCAAAAGAATGGACAAATCTGTCTTGGAAAAAGTACAACCAGAATGCTTCTTAGAGGCAAGGACGGCGAGACTATGTCTCACATACCTTGGACATGTTATCAGGAAGGATCAGTCCCTGGAGAAGGACATCATGCTTGGTAGGGTAGAGGGTCAGTGAAAGAGAGGAAGAACCTCAGTGAGATGGATTGACACAGTGGCTGAAACAATGGGCTCAAGCATAGCAAGCATTGTGAGAATGACACAGGACCAGGCGGCGTTTTGTTCTGTTGTACATGGAGTTGCTATGAGTCGGAATCTACTTGACGGCACTTAACAACAATAACAATCCAAAAGTCTGTTAGGAAAATTATTTGTAATAAATAAGTTTATCCTACTATTTCTTATGTATGTTTTTCAAAATCAATGATATGTTAAAATATTCAAAATTTAGTTTTTTCAGTAGCATCTGGCAATAATTTGTGGATGTTTTAGTGGGGATTTGAAAAATATTACTATGCCATTTACTGAATAATCCACCCTTTCTCCCTTTCTGATTATAATAACTTTTAGTAGGGGTTGGCAAACTATTGTCCATTGGCCAAAGCAACACCACCACCTACTTTTATAAAGTTTTACTGGAACGCAGTCAAACTTATTTGTTTACATATTGTTTATGACTGCTTTCATGGTACAAAGCAGAGTCTAGTAGTTGCAACAAAGCCTGTATGTCTATAAATAGTAAAATATTTACTGTCTGGACAGTTGTGGACCCCTGAATAAAATATATATGAAGAAGAAAATAGAGAGAGGATATACATGAGAGATTGAGTTCAAAAACACATAATCTCACACACAAATACATATGGATCATTTCTCATTGTCTATTTGTTCCATTGATCTAGAATATGTTTTTAAATTTATACAGCAAGTTTATTTTATTATTAGTTTTTCTTTGACATGGTTGTGTTATGTCTTGAAGTATTAGTTTATGTACTTTCTAAGTTCTTTCTTCCGCTTCTGTTCTCTCATTGATCCTCCAGTGCTATTTTTACCTCACCAGATGACACAAAAGCAGAAACAAAGATTCAAAGAAGCTACTGGTTTTAGCATAAGATAGAAAGATTAGGATGCACGCCTACAGAGCCAGTTTGTCAATTCCCCAAACTAAAGGACGACATGCTGAAGTGCAGAGGTAGACATCAAGGAAACAATCCTTCAGTTAGGAAATGGAAGAATGCCCTGGGCACAGATTAGAGAATCTTGACTTCTAGCTCTTCTAATATGTGACCATCTACATAAAATCACCAATCCATTCTCTGTGTTCAACCCAACCAACCAACAGTCCTGGACACTTGGAAATGTAGAAGCCCACTGAACAGAGTATGTGGAACCTGGACACCCCTTGGGAGCAAGATGTGGGCACTGAGGGATCAAGATAATCCTGAGCAAAACCTGTAGAGAATTTCCCAGTATGCTGCGATACTACTGGGAACATTGACAGAGTTATAAATATTTTATTTTTTAACGATTATTTAATTTAAAGTAAAAATTTAAAATATTTGGTAAATATTTTTATTTTTAAACTATAGTTAATAAATATAATTTACTTAAGCTTTTACTTATAATAAAAGTAGAATTCTAAAGTAATGATTAAAAAAAATAAAAACCCTAGCTCATACTTAGTGAAAACTTAAATTACGAAACCTTCGAAAACAGTAAATTTAAAATTTGAATATAAGCTTCTCACCAGGAAAACATATTGTATGCTTATGGTCATTATCTCTCCCAGTTGCCATCCAGTAGATTCTGACTCATGGGGACGGTGCTTCTGGGTGGACTCAAACCTCCAGCCTTTCAGTGAGCAGCCGAGCTTGCACTCCATTTGCACTCCCAGGGACTCGATCAGTTATTTCCCAGAAGTCTCAAAATTCCGTGTGCATCAGAATCATCTGTGGAGCTTGTTAACATAAAGTGTCTGGATTCGCTCCCAAAGATTCTTATTCAGTAGTTTGCAATTTTAGGGTGTCAATAATAACACCCCTGTTTTCCTCCCAAGTCCAAAACAAATTGAAAGATACATGTAGGAGTTTAAAAGATGAAGATGAAAATACACTTTTAACTGTCAGCTCTATCGAGAGTGAAACTTTGAGTTTACAGCCGAGAGGACTTACGCATACTTTACTCCTGAATTGAATAGGCATCCCTGACCAGTACCTGCAGTGTGGAAAATCCCAGTAACATGCCGGAGAGGAAGTCTTGCACGAGAATGCATGCCTCTTATAAACAAGCTGGCTCCAAACAAAAAGCCCTTGAGCTAACCAGAACCTCTTCCGTCTCCCAAACCAACAAACAAGATAAATCTCTCCTCCTTCCAGGAAGAAGTAAGGTGTAGGAGAAATGAGGAATGTTCTTCATCTTAAATACTTATGTGTGCAAGGATTATGATGTAGGAAAATAAACCACTCCCATTTCACAATAGTCTGTGGTCATTTTATACCTACTGGAAAATTAGGATAAATCCAACATGTTCCTCATTTATTATTCATTTTATATCTTATTGAATTTAAGGTTTTGATTCGGTATTCATCAGCAAGTAGATTTGGCTTTCAGGTTCATCTTGTTCATATCCTACCCCAGATATGAAATCAGCCAATAGAAAATTCCATAAATTTTGATATGCTGTATTCTTTTTTTTTCATTTACATCAATTTATTTTCTATTATATAGTGATATCTTCTTAGAACCTTATTTAGAAGTAAATTTCTTAATTTCTACATGTATGTGAATATTCTAACTTATTTTTTGTTATTGTTTTCTGGCTTCATTACTTTGTGACTAGGAAACATTCTCTACATCAGAGGTCAGCAGAATATGACCTGCAGACCAAAACCTGTTGAGAATTTCTTTTAAAGTAAAGACTTTTTTTTTTTTTTTTTTTAAGTAAAGGTTCTTTGGAACATAGTCACACTCTTTGGTTTCCTTAGTGTCTGTGGCCACTTTTATACTACAGTGACAGAGACCGCATTGCTCACAAAGCCTAAGGTAATTACTATCTATTCCTTCACAGATAAAGTTTTCTGACTCTTGTGCTGTATGAATTCAAACAATTGCATTACCATTAATGACATGTATATAGAATGGACATATTTGGAGACAGTCTTTTCTGGAAAAGGATGCTACGCTTCACCTAACTTTCTAGCTAACTCTAGATATTGACTAATGCTTTTATTCTCATGATAAGTCATTGAACCCACAATAATTTATTTTCCACAAGGGAAACCTAATTGGTATTATGACTATTGAATACCCAGTTTTGACTTTCTAAGGATCCTTGGTCTGTAAAATTGAAAAAAGTTTTTGTTTGTTTGTTTCCATTATGAGCAGAATTTGTATTTGGGGGTAAAGCCTATTTTGAATGAATAGCACGTGATGCAAAGAAAAAGAAAAGAAAATCAAGTAAACAAAACAAATTGTAAAACGTTATGAGGATTTGAGAATCCCTAGAATAAAACAAAATTCTTCAGATTAACTAAAGTGTCTATTTTTAAATGATTCAAAATATAACCCTTCAGTGTATTTTAATTTTTGATAAATCCATCGGAGTTAATTGATAAGGTATAACAGCAAAGATGACATTCCATTCCATTCTCTTTTGCACTCTATTGAATAATTTGTTAAAATTTTTTTTTTTTTTTTTAGCAATGGTCACTGATGGTTGTGCTTTTGAAGCTTCCTTCCTTATTTACACATGGAAGCAGCTCTAAAACAATGTGCAAAGCAGAGAAAATGAGCAAATTATTTTAATAATTTCTGTGTCCAGCTTCTTTTCAATATCTTTCTTCTAAGCGTTTCCTCTGCAACTGATGATGACTCAGCCACCTCTCCCCAGCCTCTTTCACTGCCCTTTTCTTATCACATCCTTCTTCTATAAAGAAATGTTGTTAGGTGCCATCCAGTTGGCTCTGACTCATAGCGACATAATGTATAACCGAATGAGACATAGCTTGGTCCTGCACCATCCTCACAATTGTTGCTATGTTTGAGCCCATTGTTGCAGCCACTATGTCAATCCATCTCATTGAGGGACTCCCTCTTTTTCAATGACCCCCTACTTTACCAACCATAGTGTTCTTCTCCAGAGATTGGTCCCTTCTAATGTCATGTCCAAAGTAACCGTTGCTTCTAAGGAGCATTCTGACTATACTTCCTGCAAGATTGATTTTTTCCTTCTAACAGTCCATGGTATATTCAACATTCTTCTCTGACACCATAATTAGAATGTGTCAATTCTTCTTCAGTCTTCCTTTTTCGTTGTCCATGCATGTATATGAGGCAATTGAATAAAAATACATATGAAGGAAATTAAGTTTCTTTAGATTTTAAGTTAACCTAGTTTTAGAATGCTGCTAGATACTTGCCTTTCTTTCTGTGAACCAACTGTTAGAACATCTCTTTCTCTGTCTATATATGATACATATATGTATGTTTATATATTTATATATGAACACACAAAGACTAGTCATATATAACTATACATATACTAGTCATATATAACTATACATATATAGATTAATCGTATATAACTATATTAATCTAAATACGTATATGTACACACATGATTAATATATTCCATGACTCATTAATGGCATTTATCATCAAATATTAAAATAATGACTTATTAATATATTCATCACCCATTTTTGTCAGTCATAGAAAGTGTTAGAGAACTACTTGAATTTTGTCTTTCTTACTGCTATGTCACTATGGCTCAGCCCAGTACCTATATGAGTAATGAATATTTGTTGAAGAAAACATGACTGAATGAGTAAATACCAGAAGAACAAACAAATCTGTCTTGGAAGAAGTATAACCAGAATGTTCCTTAGAAGCAAGGATGTCAAGACTTTGTCTCACATACTTTGGACATGTTATCAGGAGAGACCAGTCTGTGGAGAAGGACATCATGCTTGGTGAAGTAGAGGGTCAGTGAAAAAGAGGAAGACCCTCAACGAGATGGAGTGACGCAGTGGCTGCAACAATGGGCTCAAACACAGCAACGATTATGAGGATGGTGCAGGACTGGGCAGTGTTTCATTCTGCTGTACATAGGGTCACTATGAGTTGGAACTGACTGGAGGGCACCTAATAACAATAACAAATGAGCAAATAGGACAGATGGAAAAAAATTGGACATCAAACATTATAAAATAAATACTCACTTTGTTGAGCTTGGGTTGCTAATCAGAGATACGACCTTTCTCTTTCTCTTATTGTCCCACTGTCGTAAGGTTTCTCTGCCTCGGCACTGCCGATGTTTTGAACTGGATAATTTCTGGGGGGATCGGGGCACTGTCCTGTGCATTTTAGGATATTTAGCAGCATCCTTGGGCTCTGCCCACTAGATGCCAGTAGTACCCCTACACTTGTGACAACCAACCAAAAATGTCTCCCCACATTGCCAAATGTCCCCTAGGAAGCAAAATCACTCCCAGTTGTGAAACACTGCTCTAAAAATAGTGCACAAATGATCAAATTAGGGCCTGTGCTTCTTTCTGTGTTTCACCAGTAACATCCTAAAATCTGCTCATACCGAGTTTGCTTATCCCTGCTTGAGACAGCGTCAGTTAGCATTTTTTAAGTGTTCTTAATAATGTGGTACCAGTTATAAGTTTTCCCCCAGTGAGGTGAATAAACACTAAAAAACTAGATATTGAAAATTCAAATAATTACTTTGAGAATGATGGACTGACTCATTGTACGAGTGCTTCTCAAACTATCTGGTGAAGGACCGATTTTCTTTTAAATAACCAATCCACTGTAGATTATTACTCATAAAATATACTAAAAAGATGAATCAAAGAGAAAGTTGTCACATGTCTGAATGTGCTTATGTTGCAACAAGGTCAAATTGCTATAAAATTAAACAGTTTGGTCAAAGTCTATTTGGAAAAGATGTGTTTAACTTTGGATAAGTTTTTATTGTTGTTGTTTGTTTTTATAATTTTAAGTCACAAAAAGAATATAATCAGTGATTAAGTTCATTGGGCTTTTGTCCTGTGAGAAAACAAAAGCAAGAGTCTTTTAATACTAACATTTATGAAAATATTTCTATTATGTCTGTAAGGTGGTACCATTGTTATCCACATTTTAAAGGTGGAGACATTAAGGCTCAGGGTATTTAGAAAACTATAGAACTATTAACTCATAATTTCAGGATCCTGAATATAATCTGAATTCAAGTTTTTAACAATTTTGATTTAACCTCTTTGAGGACAGGGTACTTTGTATACTTTGTTCACAAATGTTTCTCACATGACAAATGAGGAAGGAAGGAAGAAAGAAAGAAGGAGGGAAGGGAGGGAGGGAGAGAACTAGGGAAGGAATAAAAGAACACTGAACCACATAGTTTGAATGAAAATTTACCTCATTCTCGATGTTGTGTAGCAAACGTGTTCTTTTACATAACCTAGCATCTTACATTTTGAATTCCTTGAATAATTATTTCATAACCTGGATTTCCTTTGCCCGTCATCCCTCTCCTACGCCCTCCACCACATCCCACAGTGTGGTATCATTAAAGTAGTCAAACAAAGAGAAATACTTTCTGAAGTTCCAAGAGATTACTGTAAGGCTCACATTGGCTAATTGTGGAATATTTTTAGTGGAGATTTTCCAGTTCTCTTCTCTGAGCAAACAAATCATATTCAGATGCTTAAAAGGGCTTGTTTTCTATTTCGGTGACAAGAGCGTCTTTTCATGCATATTGCAAATCATATTGATTTTGAGCCACAATAGACATGAAAATGAGTATGTAAAACAAATAAAATATACTTTGTTTCTATATTGCATATTTCTTTTTTTTTTTTTTTCTGATTATACTTTTCACACATGTCCACTGCAAGAAATTTGGAGAAGAGAGAACAACAAAAATAACTGCTGTTATCATTTCAAAATATTTTATTTTGGTATTTCATGGTCAATATAAACATATAGAGTAGACCCTTATAATTCTTAACAGTATTAATCTATGAGCACTTAGATGGCAAATTTCATGATTATTTAGAACCCGCTCTGGGATATCAGAATTCTGGACTTTGCATACTATGACCTTTATGTATACAATTGATAAGATGTTCTTATCTCAACTTTAAAAAAAGATTGAAAAGGAGGATATTTATTTTGGAACATAAATTATGTAAAATATGGCTTCACAAATCTTGAATCAAAATACTATTCAAGAATTAGTGTCAAACACTACTCTGTTAATTCCCCAGAAGGCTCTGACTATGAGTCATTATGATTTAGCCACAGGTCTGCAAAAAGGGTATAACAGTACACCATAGCATTGTTGTAAGAATTAAAGTGATTTCTACATAAGTGCTGCGGAAAAGATGTGATGTATATATACACATAAGGATGAAAACTAAGAACCGAAACATCGTAAGTCTCCAAAATAAACTTTATTCCCAAATATGGTAGCCCTTGAGGTAGCTCCTTACAGACTTTATAGGCAGAGATTCCAGCAGAAAGAGAGATTTTCATTTCAAATACTTCCAATAAATGCTGGGATTGAGTCTAATTAATTCACTGGAGTCATTCACACATCCCTGAAACAGGCAAATGGAATGAATTCATTGGCTAGGTCTAAGTCATGTGTCTCGTTAGAGTTGCTAATGGAATCATCCCCACATAAATAATGTGAACGGAGACGGGAGGAAAGGTGCTCACCAAAGAAAAATTGATTACAAGAAGAAAGCAAAATGAAAGTCTTGCAGGTAGAATTATATACCCTTGACATAAGAGGTAAAAGGGAGAAATATCATTATATAAGAATACCTTAAGCGTGAATTTTGATCAAAACTAAGACCCAGTTTGTATAATGAAAATGGCAGAATCTGAAAAACTGTAATTCAGAAGACACCTAGAGATGCCTTGGAAGATTTGCTTCCGAAAAATCACAGCCTTGAAAATCTTATGGAATAGTTCTACTCTGCACACATGGGGTTGCCATGAGTCAGAATTGACTCAACGACAACTAGCAACAACAACAGAAGCAGAAAACAGATTAATATCTACCAATTTTTTTTTTTTTTTACAATTTGGGGAAATGACCAAATCAATTATTTAGTTGAGGTCATGATTCCAGTAGAAAGAGATTTTCATTTCAAGGAAAATTTTGAAGACACTGAGACTCTGAGGGGGAACAATGACCAGGGTGATAAGGTCACTAGTTTTCTATGTTAAAGGCCTCTCTATAACTCTTCTTGTAGAGTTTTTAATTTTGTCGTGTTTCTACCTAAATGAATAGAACGATTTGTTCTTTCCTTGCCAAAGTCTGTATTTATTTAATGCACATATCTAAGTGAAGTCTTTGTTAGATACTTTTTAAAGATGATAAAGGATATTTTTAATGAAAAACCAGCACCAGTGAGGAAACTGGGCACCTGGTGGATCTTGGAGGAGCAATCCAGGGCACACCACCTGTGGGCCACACAATGGCAATCATCACCAGGGAAACATAATCAGGGAAAAGCAGAATGTAGAAACTACTTGGTGACTACTGCTGACAAATAGGTTTGTGAACACATGTGAGGCCCATGAAAGACCTATGAGAAAGGTAGGTTACATTACAGTAAATGAAAGGTCATATGACCACAGAAGAAAGGGAGAATGAGAACTTTGGATAGTCAACATAAATGTAACTTTATTGGTTACAACTCACTGCGGTGTTCTGGTTATAATTATATTAATGTATAATGTAGGATTTAAATTTTAGTTGTTGATATCCTGATTGTACATGGTCAAGAGGTTTTTTGCCTATAAAATTCCCGAAAAAAAGCTTATTTCCAATTTATGATTGTGTTTGGTTGCCATATAAAGATAGTAACATTTAGATGCTTTTTTGATTTACGAAGTTCAGAAAGCATTAAAATTTGTACATATTCTTGAAAGTCATGAATTTGTGTTTTTGCTATAATATCCCTAAGAATTGTGCATCAGGCATTGAATGGATGGCATTTCCTTTTCGTTGTGCATATTTATGGTTATCTGAATGAACAGTTGTTTTATACTAAAGATAATTATAGCTGTTTTTATATTTGTACAATATATTTACATGAGTATAAAATATAAAGATTTAAAAGATTAAGAGAAATAACAAAATTGTATATATTTAGATTATAAACTTTTCTACTGCAATCATTTTGAAAAAATTTATGAACTATCTAGTCTAAAATTAAATGTATAATAAATTTATTTGAATACTGAACCTGGTTTGGTGTTATAAAGTCTTTCTCCAAAAAATTAAAGTTATCTAGTTTACATTAATATGTAATGAAACTTGTAACATTTTTGAAGGAGATAGTGGAATATTATGCCATTTACAAATATGAGCTTTGAGGTTTGTAATTATTACAGGATTATTGAATGGAGTTGGTACTTTAGAGTTGCTTAAATTTTGGAATAACGAAATCCAAATGTATATTAAATTGCAATTTTTGCTGGTAGGTGATTTGGCCAGGCATATGAGCCATCTGTTGCATCGACTGCAAGTTATATAATGTGCTTGGACCATCTTTTTGTTGTATATAGCTTATATCACTTTTTAATTACTACAGGCTTCCAGATTTTGTGGTTTGCAATATGTTCACTCAGTGAAGCTCTGTCAGTGTTGTGTTTCTTGTTCATTGAGGAACAACTAACATTTTTTGTTGATTAACAGTCTGCTTTGCTTATCATCTGTGGTGAAAAGATTTCACTGTCTTATTTCTATTTTTTTAAACTTAATCATGTGTTCATCATCAATCAATAAGTTCTATATTTTATTCAAATTGTTCAATGTTGTCTTTCTTTCGTTGTTCAAAAAATTTTAACATCCCGTAAATATTTGCATGGTTTTCTCTTCACTTCTTTTCTCATTAATTCGTCGGGATATTTTAAGATTGCAAACGTTAGAGAATGTGAAATTCTCTCTCTGTCTGTCTCAGAATAGTCTATATCTACCCAGATATTTGACAATAGTTACAAATAAAACCTTTTTGTTTCACCTATTGGCGGTTATTTGCCAATACGTTACAGTCATACTCAGACATCTTTCAGATGATCATGATACGTATTAATTCCTATTTTCCAGTTTACTCTGAAGTGATTTTGTCTGCTTGCGTTCTCACTTGAATAGCTTTATGTAATGTAAAATTTGGCCATTATAACTTATGCTGTACATTTCTTCCAAAAGTCCTGTAAGTTAAAGCTTTTCAGATTTCCTCCTCTTTGCTAATATGTTTTTTCTAATTTTTTTTATTGTACTTTAGACGAAGGTTTACAGAACAAATAGTTTCTCATTAAACAATCAGTACACATATTGTTTTATGACATTGGTTAACAACCCCATGACATGTCAAAACTCTCCCATCTCGACCTTGAGGACTTTTTTTTGGTGAAAATATACATAGCCAAAGTTACACCATTTTGAAAGTTTCTACATGAACAATTCAGTGACATTGATTACATTCTTCCAGTTGTGCTGCTATTCTCACTATCCTTTTCCAAATTATCCCATCACCATTATCTTCAACTC
>NW_004444099.1:5795271-5799773 GCF_000243295.1 Trichechus manatus latirostris | reverse complement strand
TCCTGCATTATTTTTCTGAATTATTCCATTTTTTTTGTCTGTATTTTCCATGAATTTGTCTATTTTTTCCTCATTTTTGTCAGCTTTTTGCTTCAACTCTTGGATAAGTCTGAGTATTAGAGATTTGAATTCCCTATCAGATAGTTCTAGTGCCTTTTCTTCTACTGGAAAGTCATCTGGTGTTTTATTTTGGAAGCCTACTGTAACTGTCCTGTCCTGTTTTTGTAAATGTTTTGATATTTTCTGCTCTCTTCGGGGCATTCAGTAGTTATTTTTATTTTTCTCATTTATTGATTGCAGAATAGTTTGTTTCCTCCTTTTCTTTTTTTAATTTGGCTATGTCTGAGCAGGCAGGCTGTGTGTTCTTTGTTATTTACTCGTCTGTGGGCACGATACTTTTCTCCTCCTTCTCCAATTTGCAGGGTCAGTTGCTCAGATATGGTACAGCAGGGCAGGTCTAGATGAAGAGGAGTTGCTGGGATGGGTTGTTTTTCGCACTTACTACAGCCACCAGGGTGGGTCAGTAATCAGTGCAGGGCAGGTTCTGGCAGGCTATGCCTGTGCTACTTGGTGGTGTGATGTTAAGCGCACGGTGCAGGTAGGCAGGATGGAGGGGGGAGATTGTGATGTTTCAAGCTACAATGGGTATGGGAGAGAGGAGAGAGGAACAGGAGCCAAAAACATACAAACAAACAAAAAAGAGTGCTAGGGGAGCTTGCCGTTAGAGTAGAGAGATGGGAGACTACGAAAAGGAGAAAAACCAAAAGGGGAAGAAGAAGAAGAAAAAAGAAAAGAATGAATAAATAAAAATTAGAAAGAAAAAAAGAACAGCAAAGCTCCCAGGGATCCCACCAGTACAGCTACAAGGTCTGGGGAAGTTGTTCCCAGGTGTTGAAGTACAGCCTGGTTAGGAGGCGTAGAGGTATTCAGCATCAGGTATTCAGGGGACAGGAAGAGAAGGAAGGTATAGAGAGATGAGAAACTGAGTACTGAAGAAAGACAAAAAGGGAAAAAGAGGGAAAAGAAAACAAAATAAACTTAAAAAAAAAGGAACAAGAAAATCTCCCCAGAAAACAGGAGGAAAAAAAACAGGAACAAAGAAATGCCCTCGATCCCTCTGCGCGTCTGCGCAAGCTGAGGGGTTAGGTCCCAAGCCGCACAACACCGCCTGGCCAGAATGGGCTCCCAACTCAAGAAAAGAAAAAGAAACCAAACAAACAATTGAAAAGAAACAAACAAAAAAAAAGCCCCGGGATCCCACCAGTGTGGCAGCACGGACCAGGAAGAAGTTCCACGCTCGAACGGAGCTCCACAGCCCCTCAGGAAGAAGCAAAGATGGTGCACAGAGTCAGGTATTTGAGCAAAAGGAGGCAGAGGTGGTGAAAGGTAAGGAAGAAATCAAAAGAAGTGGAAAAAAGGAACACCAGCAGCCAACAAATGGCTCTCAGGGAGTTGGCCAGTGCGGGTGGATGGAATCCAAGCAGCTGGTGTTTCCCTGCCAAGAGACTGTAGCCACGGGAAGTAGAGGAGCCCAAGTGAGGGTGAAGAAGGGTAGAGGGTGGGAAAGCATATATCTCTGTTTACTGGTTGTTTTGTCTCCTACTGGAAGCTCCATGAAGCTGCTTTCTCGTACCACTTATTTGCTGGTCTCTGATAGGAGTCCAAGATGGTGGATCCGTGCTGCATTAGCTGATAGAGGACCTCTCCATATATGTCTCCTCTGTTCTCTGTCAATTTCTTATTCCATTTGGTACTTGGCTGAGTTCTTTATCTCTTCCTTTAACGTTTAGGATTTCAGGATTGCTGTTTTCTCAGTTTGGCTTAGTTATTCGGATCTTTGCTGTGGAGGGACAGTGTGGTGCTTCTGCCTAGAGCGCCGTGTTGCTGGAAGTCCTTTCTTTGCTAATTTTTACAAAACGAAAATGAATTATTCACTTGTTGGACTGTCCCAACTTATATTCTGAAGTAATCTTTACTAGTTTATTTTCTTATGAAACCATGTAAAATCTCTGTAGTGTATTGCATGCACAAGAGCACTTCTAAACCATCATAGAATCCTTGTACTTCACTGTGCTAAATTGTTTAAATCTGAATATACTTTTAACCTGTTTGGGACTGGACTCTGGAATTTAACTTTCCCCCCTTATGCAAAATATGACCATCAATTACTTTTCTATGATTATTTATTTGCTTATATATAGTAAATTGGCTTATTTCTATCATATCAGGAATTAATTTGATTTCTTATTTAAATTTGTATCATGTTTGCTGTTCAATTCTTAAAACATCAGCCGAAGACTTCTACTGCCACAAAACAACATTCCCAAGAAGAACAACTATAAAAGCTAGATAAAATAATAATTTAACAAAACAGTTGGTTGAAGGCATTTGGGAGCAAACAATACAAATAAGATAAATTTTCAAGATCATAGAAAGAAGAAAAAAAAGCACATTCACATTGAAAACCCATTGCCGTTGAATCAATTCCAACTCATAGCGACCCTATTTAAAAAAAAACAAAAACTTTGCTGTCGAGTCTATTCCGACTCATAGTGACCCTATAAGACAGAGTAAAACTGCCCCATAAGATTTCCAGGGAGTGGCTGGCGAATTCTAACTGCCGAGCTTTTGTTTAGCAGCTGAACCCTTTACCATTGCAACACCAGGGCTCCCTATTCTCGTTAGAGTAAGCCAAATATTTTTTTCTGCCTTTACCCTCCAGGCATTTGCTAATCCCTAAAATACAGAGCCCTGGTGATGCAGTGGTTAATCACTAAGCTGCTGACTGAAAGGCCAACAGTTAGAATCCACCAGCCTCTCTGCAGGAGAAAGATATGGCAGTTGGCTTCCATAAAGATTTCATCCTTGGAAACCCTATGGGGCAGCTTTACTCTATCCTGTATCATCACTATGAGTTGGAATCAACTTGACGGCAATGGGTTTGGTTTTGGCTAAATTGCAGAGGTCAAGACTTATATGTTTATAATTTTTACATTTTTCTTTATGTATGGTTTCTTTGAATAGAAAAATTAGCTTCAATATATTAATAACATTGTTCACCATCTGAGTAGCTTAGGTGCTGAGACTAATCATATTTAATTTTGTTATTCTTTTGGCCCTTCACCAGCATGATGAGTAGCCACCTTATGTGATAGGTGTTTTTGAGCTTTAACAAAGTCCATGTACATAGCCTTCCTTCTTCTGATGTTGGATGCTTATTTAAGTAGATTTGTGTTTTTTCAATGCAGTATCTACTTTTACAAATCTTTTCACCATCTCTTATTAATTGGCAGCGTTAGTGGCATGTTCAAGAATGCAGGGTTTAGAGTTAGCGAGACTGAGGCTCAAATTATACCTTTTTCACTTACCACCTTTGAAGAAAATGGGCAGGTTATTTAACAAAATTTCTCTGTTTCAGTTTCCTCATTTTTAGTAGGAACTTAACACAGTAAAACCTGTGAAAACTGGAATATGTTTAAGGAGGAAACCTGTCAGAGAAGGAAAACTCATAGGGTGTTTATGAAGTAGCATTCTTAATAGAAAGTGATAGAAAAGTTGTAAGACTGCACCCTGTCAAAGGCAGAAAACTTGGGAGACCCAGAAAAACAAGCCAGTCCCATTGAGTTCCGGATCTCACAGGTTTCACTGTACTTTCTACATCATTGGTTGTTTTGTAAATATGACCATTCATAGAGTGAAATGTCAAAACTTTATCAATAATTACTAGCTATTATTATTAGTGGTAATTTAATTGGAATGCATCTTGAAACAATAACAAGGAGATGGTACTCAGTTTTAACAAAAAATTAAAAAAGTATTTTTTGATGTGTGAAACCAATTTATCTATTTTACTGCAATTATTGGGGGTGGGGGGGAAACTTGTATGTATGTATTGCCCCGACTATAAGGAACAATTGCTATATTAATTCATGTAGTTTTCAAAAGGAAGAAGACATAAATACATTATTTATTTATTTATTATTGTACTTTAGGTGAAGGTTTACAGAACAAATAGTTTCTCATTAAACACTCAGTACACATATTGTTTTATGACCCTGGTTAACAACCCCACAACATGTCAACTCTCTCCTTTCTCAACATTTTTTTTTTTGGTGAAAATATACATAGCCAAAGATACACAATTTCAAAAATTTCTACATGCACAGTTCAGTGACATCGATTATGTTCTTCCAGTTGTGCTGCTATTCTCACTTTAGGTGAAGGCTTACAGAACAAAATATTTCTCATTAAACAGTTAGTACACATGTTGCCCTATGACAATAGTTAAGAACCCCACCACATGTCAACACTGTCCTTACTCAACCTTGGGTTCCCTATCACCAGCTTTCCTCTCCCCTTCTGTCTTCTAGTCCTTGTCCCAGGACTGCTGAGCCTCATTAGTCCCGTTTTGTTTTATGGGGAAGTCCAATCTCCAGCTGAATGGTGAACCTCGGAAGTGACTTCACCACTGAGCTAAAAGGGTGTCTGGGGGCCATACTCTC
>NW_004444099.1:5780232-5791584 GCF_000243295.1 Trichechus manatus latirostris | reverse complement strand
AACTTTTGGTCTTGTTGATTCTTTCTACTGTTTTTCTGTTCTCTATTTCATTTATTTCTGCTCTGATCCTTAGTATTTCCTTTCTTCTGGCAGCCGTGGGCTTTTTTTGCTCCTCTCCTTCTATTTGTTTGAGTTGTGTAGCTAATGTTTTGATTTTGTCCCTTTCTTCTTTTTTGATGTGTGCATCTATTCTTCTAAATTGTCCTCTGAGGGCTGTCTTTGCTGTGTCCCAAAGGTTTTGGTATGACGAGTTTTCATTCTTGTTTGAGTCTAGGAATTTTTTGATTCCATCTCTGATTTCTTCTACTACCCAGTTGTTTGTAAGTAGGGGGTTATTCAGTTTCCATGTAATCAATTTTTTTTCCTTGCTCTTTCTGTTGTTAATTTCTACCTTGATGGCATTGTGGTCAGAGAAGATACTTTGTATTAGCTCAGCATTTTGGATCTTGTTGAGGATTGCTCTGTGGCCTAAGATGTGGTCTATTCTGGAGAACGTTCCATGTGCATTGGGAAAGAATGTGTACTTTACAGCTGTAGGGTGGAGTGTTCTATGTATGTCTATGAGGTCAAGTTGGCTGATTGTGCCCTTTACGTCTTCTCTATCTTTGTTGAGTTTCTTTATAGATGTTCTGTCATTTACTGAGAGTGGTGTGTTGAAGTCTCCTACTATTATTGTGGAACTGTCCATTTCTCTTTTCAGTGTTGTTAGAGTTCGTTTCATGTATTTTGGAGCTCTGTCATTGGGTGCGTAGATGTTTATTATGCTTATGTGTTCATGATGGATCATCCCCTTAATCATTATATAGTGTACTTCTTTGTCTTTTATGGTGGATTTTCTTTTAAAGTCTATTTTATGTGAGATTAGTATTGCCACTCCTGCTCTTTTTTGCTAGTTGTTAGCTTGATATATTTTTTTCCAACCTTTGACTTTTAATAAATTCACATCTTTTTTTCTGAGGTGTGTCTCTTGTAGACAGCATATTGATGGGGCCTGTTTTTTTCATCCATTCTGTCACTATCTGTTTCTTTATGGGTGCACTGAGTCCATTTACGTTCAGTGTAATTATTGATAGATGTGTTTATTGCTGTCATTTTGTAGTGTTTTGTTTTGTGATGCTGACGTTTTCATTGTTCTTCTTACTCTCCTGTACTGAATTACTTTTGTTTGTGGATTTCTTTTTTCATTTCTTTTGTTTTTGTAGGTTTTGTTTTTACTGAGACTTTATGTTTTTCCTCTTTATTTTTATGAGTATGTTTGTTAACTTTGTGGTTACCATGAAATTTACCCTTATCTTTCTAAGTGTGAAGCAGTCTATTATTACTTGGTATCGCCTTCCCTTCCTTTCCATTAGAAGGTTCTATACCTACACCGTTTATTCCCTTTTTTATTGTTCTGATGTTGTCATTTACAGATTAACTGCTCCGATTCCCTGTTGTATTTCTTTTGGTTTTGGATAGTCCCTGAGAGTTCATTTCCTAGGTATCTGGCTGGTTCGATCCTGCGTCTGAGATTCAGCCAGTGAGCTGAAGTTGTTTGTTCTCAGATCAAAGGACTCCCTTTAATAATTCTTGTAAGTTTGGCTTGGTTTTTATATATTCCCCTAATTTCTGTTTATCTGCAAATGTCCTAATTTCACCATCATATTTGAATAAGAGTTTTGCAGGATATATTATTCTTGGCTGGCAATTTTTTTTTTCTCAAGGTATTATATACGTTATCCCATTGCCTTCTTGCCTTCATGATTTCTGCCGAATAATCTGAGCTTAGTCTTATTGTTTCTGCTCTGCATATGACTTCTTGTTTTTCATGAGCTGCTCTCAGGATTCTTGTTTGTCTTTGGTTTTGGCGAGTGTGATTATGATATGCCTTGGTGATTTTCTTCTGGGGTCTTTCATATATGGTGTTTTTTGAACTTCTTGGATGGCCAGCTTTTCATCTTTCATGATATTGGGGGATGTTTTCTGTCAGGAGTTCTTCAATGTTCCTCTCTGTGTTTTCTGTTTTCTCCCCCTGTTCTGGAACTCCAATCACTCACAAATTTTTGCTTTTGATTGTATTCCACATAATTCTCAGGGTCTCTTCACTTTTCTTTGTTCTTTTTTCTGAGTTTTCCTCGAACAGAGTTGTATCCAAGTGTTTGTCTTCAATTCCGCTGATCCTGTCTTCCAGCATTTCAAATCTGCTCCTCAGCCCTTCTATGACACTGTCCATTTCTGAAATTGTGTTGTTTATTTTTTGGATTTCTAATTGTTGTCTTTGTATAATTTCTAGTTGTGAATTTATTTTGGCATTTTGTTCCTGCATTATTTTTCTGAATTATTCCATTTTTTGTCTGTATTTTCCATGAATTTGTCTATTTTTTCCTCATTTTTGTCTGCTTTTTGCTTCATCTCTTGGCTAAGTCTGAGTATTAGAGATTTGAATTCCCTATCAGATAGTTCTAGTGCCTTTTCTTCTACTGGAAAGTCATCTGGTGTTTTATTTTGGATGCCTATTGTAACTGTTCTGTCCTGTTTTTGTAAATGTTTTGATATTGTTTGCTCTCTTCAGGGCATTCAGTAGTTATTTTTCTCGTTTATTGATTGTAGATTTGTTTGTTTCCTCCTTTTTTTTTTTTAATTTTGCTATGTTTGAGCAGGCAGGCTGTGTGTTCTTTGTTGTTTGCTCGTCTGTGGGCATGATAGTTTTTGCCTCCTTCTCCAATTGGCAGGGTCAGTTGCTCAGATATAGTACAGCAGAGCAGCTCTAGCTGAAGAGGAGTTGCTGGGATGGGTTGTTTTTCACACTTACTACAGCCACCAGGGTGGGTCAGTAAAATGCAGGGCAGGTTCTGGCAGGCTATGCCTGTGCTGCTTGGTGGTGTGATGTTAAGTGCACGATGTAGGTAGGCAGGATGTAGGGGAGAGATTGTGATGTTTCAAGCTAAGATGGATATGGGAGAGAGGAACAGGAGCCAAAAACACAAACAAACAAAAAAGTGTGCTGAGGAGCTTGCCATTGGAGTGGAGAGATGAGAGACTATGAAATGGAGAAAAACCAAAAGGGGAAGAAGAAGAAGAAAAAAGAAAAGAATGAATAAATAAAAATTAGAAAGGAAAAAGAACAGGAGGTTTTGAAGTCCAGCCTGGCTAGGAGGCCCAGAGATATTCAGCGCCAGGTATTCAGGGGACAGGAAGAGAAGGAAGGTATAGAGAGATGAGAAACTGAGTAATGAAGAAAGACAAAAGGAAAAAAGAAGGAAAAGAAAACAAAACAAATGTAACAAAAAAGAACAAGAAAACCCCTCAAAAAAAACATGAAAAAATAAATGTCCTCAGGGTTCCCTTTTCTTGTTTGCACAAGCTGAGGGGGTAGGTCCCAAGCCACACAGCACTGCCCTGCCAGAACAGGCTCCCAACTCGAGAAAAGAAAAAGAAAACAAACAATCAATTCAAAACAAACCAACAAAAAAAAGCCCAAGGATCCCACCAGCATGGCAGCACAGACTGGGAGGCTGTTCCACACTCGATCACAGCTCCACAGCCCAGGAAGAAGCAAAGATGGCACACAGAGCCAGGTAATTGGGTGTGAGAGGTAAGGAAGAAATCAGAAGAAGCATAAAAAAGCAACACTAGCAGCCAACAAATGGCACTCAGGGAGTTGGCCAGTGTGGGCAGGTGGAATCCAAGCAGCCAGTGCTTCCTGGCCCAGAGACTGTGGCCGTGGGAAGTAGAGGAGGCCGAGTTGGGGTGAAGAAGGGTGGGGGGTGGGAAAGCATATATCACCAGTTACCGGTTGTTCTGTCTCCTGCTGGAAGCTCCGTGAGGCTGCTTTCTCATACCCTCTTTTTGCTGGTCTCTGATAGGAGTCCAAGATGGCGGATCTGTGCTGCATTAGCTGATAGGGGACCTCTCCAAGTATGTCTCCTCTCTCTTGTTCTCTGTCAGTTTCTTATTCAGTTTGGTGCTTGGCTGAGTTCTTTATCCTTCATTTGATGTTTAGGGTTTCAGGATTGCTATTTTCTCTGTTTGGCTTAGTTTTTCAGATCTTTGCTGTGGAGGGACGGCGTGGTGCTTCTGCCTAGAGCACCATGTTGCTGGAAGTCTCAAGAAATACATTTTCAAAAATTATTTTACAATTGTTAGAAATAATTGTTAGTGAAAATGAGATTGCTTCTTACACTCAAAAAGCAGCATTTTTTGCCTGTTGTTCTTAGGTGTTGTCGGGTAGGTTCCACCTCACAGCAACCCTGTGTACAAAAGAATGAAACACTGCCAGGTCCTGTGCCATCCTCACAATCATTGTTATGCTTGAGTCCATTGTTGCAGCCACTGTGTCAATCCATCTCATCTAGAGTCTTCCTCTTTTTCGCTGAATCTGTACTTTAGCAAGCATGATGTCCTGGTTCCACAAATAATAAATTTGCCTAACATATAATAAATCTAGTTAGAAAGTAGATATGCTAGAGCATAAACCTCATAGCCTGTACAGAAAAGACATTACATAATGCTCATACATCCATACTTAGTAATTAGACCTCTGTTTACATTTGTCATTTGCCAGTCATGGGTCCTTGGTCAGACTAACCCAACTTAACTTTCATCACTATAGAATGATGTTAATAATAACATGCTCATAGCAACCGGTGTCTGGTAAATATAAAGTATCCAATAAATAATAACAGTTAATAATATTACAAAATTTTTATTTTCTTCTTAACCTTAGGTATTTTTGTATTTTGAACATCCAGTGTCTATATTTATAAAAAAAATAACTAGGCTTGTTTTTTCAACATTTCAAATGCTATTTCAGTGAGAGTTATGTATTTTAGACTTATAAATAATTAACTGAAAGGAAGTAGGAGACCTTCTAATCTAACTCTTTCATTTTTTAGATAAATCAACTGAAATGTAAAGACACTAAGTGTATTTTCCAGAATCAAAAAGATTATTTTTGACAGCCTAAGATTAAACCTCACATTACTTTGCTTCTGTTCAGTGTCTTCACTTTATAGATGTCTGTCCCTCTTACTTTATTCCTACCATTACAGAATAATTGAGGTAGAACTTTGTGATCAATAGTGTCTTAATATTGACTCAAAGGAAATTTAAGTTATTTTGTAATGGTATTTGGTCCCACTTGGACCACTCTGGTTTTAAACCTTTTATTTATTTTTCCTGAACTTCATTTCTAAGTTTGTATTGACAATACCAAGTGTTTCTGTTTTGCTAATTTTTTGTTGTTCTCTTGCAGTATTTTTTAAACTGAAGTAAATTTTTAAAATATATTTTAATAATCTTTATTGCCAACAGAGCTAACACAGAGACAAAATGGTTCCCGAAAGAGTAAACATTGAGCTTTTTTCTAGAAGAGTGTCATGAAAGATCTCTAGTTTAAAAATAACATATTGAAAACATGCACGTATTTGTACTGTCTTCAGGAACTCCATTAAAACAATCATAAAAATGTGCGTGTGTGTGTGTGTGTGTGTGTGTGTGTGTGTATGTGGATATTTGTATAAGAAATAAGAAACTCTGTAAGGCGGAGAATAGATACGGAATTTATGAAACAAGATCAAGTTTTTATTTTACTGGAGTATCCTAAGCATGAGAAATAGCTATTAGAAATTAAATCTATGATATCATAAATAATAAATTTGAAGGAATTTTTCATAACCTAGAACAAAAATGGAAATAGTTTGAATACACAAGAGAAAATACAGTAAAATTAAGGATTAATCTAGGCTGTCCAAGGTCTGACACATAGTACCAGAAATAAGTAAGAGAAGAACTATATGGCTGGGAATTAGCAAAGCAATAATACAACACATTTTCTTCAAACTAAATGATATTCAAGTTTCTGACTTGAATGAATCTACCCTGTATAAGCAAATCAATAATAAAAGAGTAAGACAAACACCAAATCAGGATTTAAAGAATGAAGAGAAAATGCTAAGTTTCCAGGGGTAAAAGAGAATATATCCACCAAAACCACTGCCAAAGGAAACATCAGCAACAAAAACCAGCATGTATAAAGAAGTAGGAATTGATTTCTAAAGAGTAACATTTGAAGCTAAAAAAAAAAAAAAGAAATATCACCTTAAATTTTAAAGAAAATAATTAAGAGAATAGAATTCTATCTATCTCCAAATAATAAAGAATTGAGTTTAAAATATTTACCTCTCATTCATATATATACTTCAACAACAACAAAAAAAAGGGGACAGGAAGACAAAGGAACTGACTCACTCTAGAGTAAGAAATGAGCAGCTAATCTAATTGTCTAAAATAGAAAAATCAAGACAAAACAATATACTTTATTATTTAGAATGATTGAAATGAATTTTATGTGTGTGTATATATATACACATATATATGTATATATATATACATTATTATTGTTGTTCTTAGGTGCTGTCCAGTCAGTTCGGCCATATAGGGACCCTGTGTACAACAGAACTAAACAGTGCCTGGTCCTGCACCATCCTCAAAGTCAATGTTATGTTTGAACCCATTGTTGCAGCCACTGTGTCAATCAGTCATGTTGAGGGTCTTCCTCTCTTTCGCTGACCTCCTTTACCAAGCATGATGTCCTTCTCCAGAGACTGGTCTCTCCTGATGACATGTACAAATTATGTGAGACGAAGTTTTGCTATCCTCACTTCTAAGGAGTATTCTGGCTGTACTCCTTCCAAGACAGATTTGTTTGTTCTTCTGGCAGTCCACGGTATAATACAAAGGCGTCAGTTCTTCTTCGGTCTTCTTTGTTCATTGTCCAGCTTTCAGAATCACCATTAAACCAAAAACCCATTGCTGTCGAGTCGACTCTGACTAGCAGCAACCCTATAGGACAGAGTAGAACTACCTCATAGGATTTCCAAGGTGAGGCTGGTGGATATGACTGCAGACCGTTTGGTTAGCAGCCGTAGCTTGCCATAGCTCTTAACCACTATGCCGCCAGGGTTTCAGAATCAACATTACTCCTAAGAAAATTATTATTAACAAAATTATTAAGCTCTTAAATAAATTTAATTGAAGTCTAACTTCTATTTAACTCAATTAAAAAAAAATTCTTCTCTATATTCTTTTTCCAAAACATTTAAGAAAAATAAAAATAGTAAGCCACAATTTGTAAAGCAGCCATGATAAACTCTTTAAAATGTACTCATCCTTTATCATGGTTGGTGGATATTAGCATTGAAAAAAATCACCCCCTGTAGAGAACAAATTAGAAAATATTGGTTAAAAAAAGTAAGAAGAAGAATGAGTAGACAGACTTGAGAGCAGAAGACGTGCCTGGAGACAGAAGCATTTCACTGAGAGATGAGACCATTCAGTTCATGAAGGTTTGTTTGTTATTCAAGATCCTAGATAGATATTGCAGTATTATTAGTCAGGGTCCAGTCAGGAGACTGAAACAACACCATTAACTGGAACATAGAAAGAAACTTTTATAATTGGTAAAAAGGTATTGACTACAAGATATTGGCTTAAGAGTTACATGGTAGGCCATGAATATAGTTCAAGAAATCTTTCCAAAGAGAAGGCTCTGAATTTTCCTTTGATATCTTTCATTGTTTTAAATTTATTTTTTTATGTTAGTGAGGTAGTAATTGATATTTAAATACTTGATCCAAATAGCTTCTAAATTTTTGCCCAAAAAATGTTTCATTAGTTTGAATCTTCTTTGTTTTTGTTGTCAAGCTATTGATTATGGTTAAGTTTTCCTTACAGAGTTATAACATATGTGATGAAATTTTTAAAAATGTGTTATATCTTATTAGTCACTTTCATTTAAATTATAGATGCGGTTGAGTTTCATACCCTAATTTTTCAGAACAGAACTAATGAAATGTTCTGACTGAATAATTTTTGGTCAAAATAATTGTGTATTCAATTATGTTTCTGACCAGGTAGGTATAAACTAAACTCAAAAGGAGTTAGGAGTCATGAATTACTTAGTTTGTATTTGTTTGGTTGTAAACAGAGTCCAACAAAATTACATATATATTTACCAAAGTATTGACTAATATAATTTTGACATGCATAGTATTTCTCTGATATTATGGCGCTTAAAAGTCATCAATTTTTAAATGCATTACAATTTCCATCATTAAGACTTATTACTCTTCCATAAACTGCCTTTACTCATAATTTTGAAGGACTCTGAATTTATTCAGCAATATGTTAAACTGTATATAATATTTAAATTTGAGAAGAAAGACTCACTTATCAGAAAAAAAATTATTACTATTTCTTAACCCAGATATCTAAATGTTGTTGGTAGAAGACTGTATTTCTTTCAAGACTATCGTCAGGTTGTGTTTAGATATTTCTATTATTTTTTTCTGGTACTAGGGTGGCTATTTTAATTAGAGCATTAGGGTGTTTCTTCACTTAAATACAGTCTTGTATTTTACTTTGGAATATTGTTATTTATTTATTTTTCTGATTGTCAGGGAAATATGTAGAAATATCTAACGAGAAATTTAAAAGATTACTTTAAGTGGGAAAAAATAGTCTATATTCCAGGATTTATCTTATTTATTTAAAGGGCTCCTAGTAAAAAATCCCCTAGTATTTTGAAGTAATCTGAGAAAATTATTGTGAATTATTTTGAAATATCATATGTCGAAGAATATCCAAGAAAATAATGTGAGGGAAAAAATTGTGTACAACATTCTTGTTCTATCAGACGATAGTGTATATCATGTTGTTGTTGTTAGGTGTCGTGGAGACAGTTCCGACTCATAGCGACCCTTTGTACAACAGAATGAAACACTGCCTGGCCCTGCGCCATCCTCATAATCGTTACTGTGTTTGAGCCCATTGTTGCACCCACCGTGTCAATCCATATTGTTAAGGTATTCCTGTTTTTCGATGACCCTCTAATTTACAAGCATGATGTACTTCTCCGAGGACTGGTGTCTCCTGATAACATGTCCAAAGTATGTGAGACGTAGTCTCGCCATTCTTGCTTCCAAGGGGCATTCTGGCTGTACTTCTTCCCAGACAGATTTGTTCATTCTTTTGGCAGTCCATGGTATATTCGATATTCTTTGCAAACACCATAATTCAAAGGCATCAATTCTTTTTCGGTCTTCCTTATTCATTGTTAACTTTCCCATGTATATGAAGCGATTGAAAACACCATGGCTTGGGTCAGGCACACCTTAGTCCTCAAGGTGACAGCTTTGCTTTTGAACACTTTAAAGACATCCTTTTATATCAGCTTTGCCCAATGCAATACATCATTTGGTTTCTTGACTGCTGCTTCCATGGGCATTGATTGTGGATCCAATTAAATGAAATCCTTGACAAATTCAGTGTTTTCTCCATTTATCATGATTTTGCTTATTGATCCAGTTGTGAGGATTTTTGTTTTCTTTATTCTGAGGTGTAATCCATACTGAAGGCTGTAGGTTTTGATCTTCATCAGTTAGTGTTCAAGTCGTCTTCACTTTCAGCAAGCAAGATTGTGTCATCTGCATATCACAGATTGTTAATAAGTCTTCCACCAATCCTGATACCATGTTCTTCTTCACATAATCCAGTTTCTCTGTTGCTCAGCATACAGACTGAGTAAGCATGGTGAAAGGATACAACCATGACACACATCTTTCCTGATTTTAAACCATGCAGTATCCCCTTGTTCTGATGGAATGACTGCCTCTTGGTCTATATACAAGTTCCTCATGAGCACAATCAACTTTTCTGGAATTCTCATTCTTGGCAATGTTATCCATTATTTGTTATGATCCACACATTCGAATGCCTTTGCATAGTCAATAAAAGACAGGTAAACATCTTTCTGGTATTCTTTGCTTTTAGCCAAGATTCATCTGACATTAGCAATGATATCCCTAGTTCCAGTCCTCTTCTGCATCTAGCTGCAACAGTTTTTGAATTATCTTCAGCATAATTTTACTTACATATGATAATAATGATATAGTTCCATAATTTCTAGATTTCATTTGAACACTCTTCTCTGCACTAGGCACATAAATATATCTCTTCCACTTGATTGGCCAAGTAGCTCTCTTCCAAATTTCTTTGCATAGACAATTAAGAGCTTCCAGCATTGCATCCGTTTGTTGAAACATCTTAATTGGTATTCCACCATTTCCTGGAGCTTTGTTTTTTGCCAATGCCTCAGTGCAGCTTGGACTTCTTCCTTCAAAACCATCAGTTATTGATCATATTCTACCTCCTGAAATGGCTTAACATCAACCAATTTTTTTTGGTGGAGTGACTCTGTCTATTCCTTTCATCTTTTTTTTGATGCTTCCTGTGTCATTCAATATTTTTCCATAGAATCCTTCAGTATTGCAACTCAAGGCTTGAATTTTTTCTTCAGTTCTTTCAGCTTGAGAAATGCCAAGAGTGTTCTGGTTTTCTATCTGCAGGTCTTTGCACATTTCATTATAATACTTTACTTGTGTTTTTGAGCTGCCCTTTGAAATCTTCTGTTTGGCTCTTTTACTTTAGCTACTGTACATTCAAGAGCAAGTTTCAGAGTTTCTTCTGACATCCATTTTTGTCTTTTTTTTTTTTCCTTTTCTGTCTTTTTAATGACGTTTTACTTTCTTCATGTATGATATCCTTGATATCATCCCAAATCTTATCTGGTCTTTGGTCTTTAGTGTTCAATGCTTCAAATCTATTCATGTGATGGTCTCTAAATTCAGGTGGGATATACTAATGGTCGGACTTTGGCTCTTGTGGACTTATTTTAATTTTTTTCAGCTTCAGCTTGATCTTGCATACATGCAATTGATGGTCTTTTCCACAGTCTGTCCCTGGCCTTGTTCTGACTGATGATACTGAGTTTCTTCATTGTCTCTTTCCATAGATGTAGTCGATTTAATTCTTGTGTATGCCGTCAGGCGAGGTCCATGTATAGAGTCATTGTTAATGTTGAAAAAAGGTATTTGCAAAGAATAAGTCATTGGTATTTTAAAATTCTATCATGCATTCCCTGACCTTGTTTCTACCACCCAGGCCATATTTTCCAACAACAGATCCTTCTTTGTTTCAAACTTGTGTATTCCAATAACCAGTAATTATTGATGCATTTTGATTTCATGTTTGGTCAATTTCAGAATGTAGAAGCTGGTAAAAATCTTCAGTTTCTTCCTCTATGACATTAGTGGTTGTTGCATAAATTTAAATAATAGTGATATTAAGTGGTCTTCCTTGTAGGCATGTGGATTTTGTCCTATCACTGACAGCACTGTACTTCAGGATAGATCTGGAAATGTTCTTTTTTGTTTTTTTTTTTAATATTTTATTGTACTTCAGGTGAAGGCTTACAGAACAGATAGTTTCTCATGTAACAGTAACACACATGCTGTTTTATGACATTGGTTAACA